>NC_060180.1:72251756-72274719 GCF_021184085.1 Oncorhynchus gorbuscha | reverse complement strand
TATAGACCTATAATCAACTCCTCTATGAAGATGCACTTATTGTTGCATATAGCCCTATATTGCCTATTTGAAGGTTCGTTGGACATATAATAAGCTATAATACGTTTTTCCCTGGTACAAATGGCAAGAGGAGCCCTGCGTGGCCTAAATAGTGTAACTCTGTATCGTCCCCTTCAAAACGCCCTAATTCTTCATAACACCACTCACACATGTCCACTGATGTGGGAAGTTGCCTACATATTCAATCTAAGTATTTGATATTCCCATCACTTTTGCTGATTGTTTTCTCATTCCTCACAATACAATCACTAGACCAATCCACTGCTCAGCATGTCGATCAGCATTGTGCCGCCAGGTGCCTATCTTAGTATGCCATAGTTACTGAACTTTTATAATGTGAAATTCTACATATTTTTTTTATACCATGAATATATCAATTGACATCAATTAATTTTGGTAAAACAACTATTAAATTGCTGATGACTTCGCCATAGCCTAGGACCGGAAGAAACACAGGAGAGGCGAGAGGAAGAAACATGGCAACAAATGCTAGCGCGTCATCGGGCAAATTACATTTCCTTGGATGGGTTCAGAAGGTGAGGGGGTCAGGGGTCAACGTCAGGAGACCAGGCTGCTCCCAATGGAGGTGGTGGCGGCCTTCTTCCTCTCCTGCGGGAGACAGCGAGACCAAGAGAAACAGTCAGGGGTGTTGTATGATTTCAGAAAGCATAGCAGGAGTGATCTGATCTCTCAGCAATAGGACTTCTATCTTCATCTGAGTTCTTGTCTTCATCAGAGTCATCAAAAAATATCCCCTCCTCCCTGAATAAGCTTGTGGTAGGTGTTCCTAATGTTGACTTGGTCTTGTGTCAGTTCACTCAATCTTCTCTTCAGGTGGCAGAGAAGGCCATTCCTTTCTCCCTCTGACAACTCCACTGAATTGCCTAAATGTCACATGTAAAGCAGTAAATGATTTACCCTTCCATTAAACAAAATAGTGTGGAGGGTATTTGTAAAGCAAGACAAAAAACGTTCAGTCCAAAAACAGTATAAACCTCAACATAGTCTGGTAGGGACAGTACCTCCTGTAGGGACAGTACCTCCTGTAGGGACAGTACCTCCTGTAGGGACAGTACCTCCTATAGGGACAGTACCTCCTGTAGGGACAGTATCTCCTGTAGGGACAGTACCTCCTGTAGGGACAGTACCTCCTGTAGGGACAGTACCTCCTGTAGGGACAGTACCTCCTATAGGGACAGTACCTCCTGTAGGGACAGTACCTCCTACGTTCCCGCTGCTCTTTGTAGGCTCCCCCCAGTGCCTCTTCATCTCCTTCACCAGGATCCACTCTTCCTCCTGTAGTCTGTTCACCAACATCAGTCTGTCCAAGATGGCCTTTTTTGATGACAAGATGGCTGTTGCCTGTGTGATGTAAACTCACAGAGGTATATAACAAAACAGCAGCAATGATTGCAGCCTACGCTGAAGGTAAACATTCAATCCCAATAGATACGTTCTGCAATCATATACTTACTGGTGCCAAGTCTCTCCCATGGCCACACAAAGCTGTCAGTATTAAGCAGCTCGTCCACTGTGGGGAGCCTAAACTCTGCCTTGCTGTTGGTGAAGTTGAACAATGGCAGCTGTCAAGGCCGCTTTGTCCTCAACAATTTTTCTCTGAATCTGTTGTCTCCTTTTGTTGCCGTATGAATAAAAAGGGTGATTAGACAGACTGTATATTCAGATATATAACATGACTATAAGTTACAGAACTACTATAGAGGCACGAACAAAGAGAGAACAAAGCAATCAACTCATTTCTAAAGTAGTTGCTGTCATGCGGTTATAACATTATACAAAGCGTACAGAGTTGTAGCTCACAAGATACTCTGCTGTTTATGGTCATGTAATTTCTCAGTTTAATGAAAAGTTTTGCATGAGATCAATTAATAACATAGGTCATGGATACACTTTCTATCATAAACATGGTCTGATGTGTATGCCTAATACATTTTCTATCATAAACATGGTCTGATGTGTATGCCTAATGCATTTTCTATCATAAACATGGTCTGATGTGTATGCCTAATGCATTTTCTATCATAAACATGGTCTGATGTGTATGCCTAATGCATTTTCTATCATAAACATGGTCTGATGTGTATGCCTAATGCATTTTCTATCATAAACATGGTCTGATGTGTATGCCTAATGCATTTTCTATCATAAACATGGTCTGATGTGTATGCCTAATGCATTTTCTATCATAAACATGGTCTGATGTGTATGCCTAATGCATTTTCTATCATAAACATGGTCTGATGTGTATGCCTAATGCATTTTCTATCATAAACATGGTCTGATGTGTATGCCTAATGCATTTTCTATCATAAACATGGTCTGATGTGTATGCCTAATGCATTTTCTATCATAAACATGGTCTGATGTGTATGCCTAATGCATTTTCTATCATAAACATGGTCTGATGTGTATGCCTAATGCATTTTCTATCATAAACATGGTCTGATGTGTATGCCTAATGCATTTTCTATCATAAACATGGTCTGATGTGTATGCCTAATGCATTTTCTATCATAAACATGGTCTGATGTGTATGCCTAATGCATTTTCTATCATAAACATGGTCTGATGTGTATGCCTAATGCATTTTCTATCATAAACATGGTCTGATGTGTATGCCTAATGCATTTTCTATCATAAACATGGTCTGATGTGTATGCCTAATGCATTTTCTATCATAAACATGGTCTGATGTGTATGCCTAATGCATTTTCTATCATAAACATGGTCTGATGTGTATGCCTAATGCATTTTCTATCATAAACATGGTCTGATGTGTATGCCTAATGCATTTTCTATCATAAACATGGTCTGATGTGTATGCCTAATGCATTTTCTTTCACAAATCAGTTTCACTGCTTGATTAAAAAGGTGTTTGAGGTCATATTGTTGTTGGGGCTTACCTGTCTAATGGTAGAGGTAGTGTTTCCTCTGTTTCACACTGAGGTAAAGCCCCTCAGTCTTCTTCTGGAGATGCCCCGTCTACCCTGTTTGACTATCCTGAAGTGTGGAGATCAAACATTAGGGCAAGTTACAAACATGACTCCACTGACATCAATGCAATAATGAAGTTGAGAGACAGAGAAACATTTGCTTTTCTACCTGTTGGATTCTGCCTTGAAATATACTTATTCCTGTTTGAGTGCTGCATCAGATGATCTGGCCTCCACAATCACTCGAGGTCAACCCATTTGAGATGGTTTGGGTGAGTTGGACCGCTGAGTGAAGGAAAAGCAGCCAACAAGTGCTCAGCATGTGGGAACTCCTTCAAGACTGTTGGAAAAGCATTCCAGGTGAAGCTGGTTGAGAGAATGCCAAGAGTGTGCAAAGCTGTCATCAAGGCAAAGGGTAGCTACTTTGAAGAATATAAAATAGATTTGTTTAACACTTTTTTGGTTACTGCATATCTGTTATTTCATAGTTCTGATGTCTTCACTATTATTCTACAATTGAGAATAGTAAAAATAAAGAAAAACCCTGGAATGAGCAGGTGTGTCCAAACTTTTGACAGGTAATGCATATGTTAGGGGTCAATGAAGGGTGTATAGGAACTTTGGGTATGGATAGTTACTGAGTGAGACAAGGGGAATTGCAGAAAGTTCATATTCTGATCAAACATGTTATTGCTGAATATGAATATTTCTAAGAAAGGAGGCAAAGGCTAGCAGTTAGTTTCAGTTCCTGATAAGGCAGGCCAGCTGCTGAGGAACCAGGACAATGAGGGATGTGGAACTCAACTCCAGAAAAGGTCAGCCATTGAAGAGAGAAGACATTGCTGGGAGGGGGGCCACAGGGGCCCATCCCAAAGACCATCTGTCTACAGACCTATCCCATACACGCACTGCTGGGAGGGGGCCATAGGGGCCCACCCTGAAAACCATCTCACTACAGTCCTATCCCATACACACACTGCTGGGAGGGGGGTAATAGGGGCCCACCCTGAAAACCATCTCACTACAGTCCTATCCCATACACACACTGCTGGGAGGGGGGTAATAGGGGCCCACCCTGAAAACCATCTCACTACAGTCCTATCCCATACACACACTGCAGGGAGGGGCCATAGGGGCCCACCCTGAAAACCATCTCACTACAGTCCTATCCCATACACACACTGCTGGGAGGGGGGTAATAGGGGCCCACCCTGAAAACCGTCTGACTACAGTCCTATCTAATACACACACCCTTCCACACCCGTGAAGATCAGGATTACAGACAGAAGATCAGGATTACAGACAGAAGATCGGGATTACAGACAGAAGATCAGGATTACAGACAGAAGATCAGGATTACAGACAGAAGATCAGGATTACAGACAGAAAAAAATGGCTACACTTTACATGCGTAAACAAACACACAACTAAATAGGTACATAACACTTACCATGTCTTGAAACCTTCTTAGACCTTTGAATCCGGGTCTTTTGTAAATGTTGTTTACCTCTGCTGTCCCTCTCTATCCATTGGACAGGGGGCAAGGCTAGTGGCAGGAGCAGGTGACTGTTGCTTTGCAGCTCGCTCCTTCCGATCCTAAAGTATTTATTCAAATCAAACAAGACTTGGAATCTGTCTGTCATTTAAAATTACAACAACAACAACAACAACATTGTGGTATGTACCCTCAATTCAACTGCCCTAAAAATATACTGGGGAAATGGGAAGAAATGTCACTTACAGCTACAAAGCTGGTTATTATTATTTATGAGCTAGATTTGTGTATTCATATTTACACAATTGGTATACAGACAGCAAAAAGAGAATTACAGTTTACAGTTTAATATATGCAGACACCTGTGTCGCTATGTAATCATATTTCCATGGGACACACACAAGCCATAAATAAACTAGCTATGCCATCGAAGATCTAATTAAAATGATAAATCGTTTCTTCTGTTATATGTTATGTATTCTGTGCAGAGTAATTGTTTATTTTAGGTTGGATCTGGTATTCAACACAACCATCGGTATAATAAGAACAAACACAACGGTCAGTTCCTGGGTTCAAATGATAAAACATCCTATCTGGTAATACGTGAATCATGGGAGATTTGAGTTTTCTGGTGACCAGTTTATGATGGTGATGCTGGTGACCAGTTTATGATGGTGATGCTGGTGACCAGTTTATGATGGTGATGCTGGTGACCAGTTTATGATGGTGATGCTGGTGACCAGTTTATGATGGTGATGTTGGTGACCAGTTTATGATGGTGATGCTGGTGACCAGTTTATGATGGTGATGCTGGTGACCAGTTTGTGATGGTGATGCTGGTGACCAGTTTGTGATGGTGATGCTGGTGACCAGTTTGTGATGGTGATGCTGGTGACCAGTTTATGATGGTGATGCTGGTGACCAGTTTATGATGGTGATGCTGGTGACCAGTTTGTGATGGTGATGCTGGTGACCAGTTTGTGATGGTGATGCTGGTGACCAGTTTATGATGGTGATGCTGGTGACCAGTTTATGATGGTGATGTTGGTGACCAGTTTATGATGGTGATGCTGGTGACCAGTTTGTGATGGTGATGCTGGTGGCCAGTTTATGATGGTGATGCTGGTGACAAGTTTATAATGGTGATGCTGGTGGCCAGTTTATGATGGTGATGCTGGTAACCAGTTTGTGATGGTGATGCTGGTGACCAGTTTGTGATGGTGATGCTGGTAACCAGCTCATGCTGGTGACACTGGTGACCAGTTTATGATGGTGATGCTGGTGACCAATTTGTGATGGTGACACTGGTGACCAGTTTATGATGGTGATGCTGGTGACCAGTTTATGATGGTGATTCTGGTGACCAGTTTATGATGGTGATGCTGGTGATCAGCTCATGCTGGTGATGCTGGTGACCAGCTCATGCTGGTGATGCTGATCACCAGCTCATGCTGGTGATGCTGGTGACCAGCTCATGCTGGTGATGCTGGTGACCAGCTCATGCTGGTGATGCTGGTGACCAGCTCATGCTGGTGATGCTGGTGACCAGTTTATGATGGTGATGCTGGTGACCAGTTTATGATGGTGATGCTGGTGACCAGTTTATGATGGTGATGCTGGTGACCAGCTCATGCTGGTGATGCTGGTGACCAGCTCATGCTGGTGATGCTGGTGACCAGTTTATGATGGTGATGCTGGTGACCAGTTTATGATGGTGATGCTGGTGACCAGTTTATGATGGTGATGCTGGTGACCAGTTTATGATGGTGATGCTGGTGATCAGCTCATGCTGGTGATGCTGGTGACCAGCTCATGCTGGTGATGCTGATCACCAGCTCATGCTGGTGATGCTGGTGACCAGCTCATGCTGGTGATGCTGGTGACCAGCTCATGCTGGTGATGCTGGTGACCAGCTCATGCTGGTGATGCTGGTGACCAGTTTATGATGGTGATGCTGGTGACCAGTTTATGATGGTGATGCTGGTGACCAGTTTATGATGGTGATGCTGGTGACCAGCTCATGCTGGTGATGCTGGTGACCAGTTTATGATGGTGATGCTGGTGACCAGTTTATGATGGTGATGCTGGTGACCAGTTTATGATGGTGATGCTGGTGACCAGCTCATGCTGGTGATGCTGGTGACCAGCTCATGCTGGTGATGCTGGTGACCAGTTTATGATGGTGATGCTGGTGATCAGCTCATGCTGGTGACACTGTTATGCAAAGTCATGTTTAATGCCTATTGGAATCTATCCAGAGTAGGGAGATCCCAACATTTTTACATTGATTCACCCACAACCTGCATTCAGAATGATTTCCAGGGTTGGAAAGATATATGAGACGACCTAAACCCTCTAAAAGGCAACAACCATTTCAGTCCAACTAACTCATTAATCAATGTACATGCGAAAATACAGATGCTGAAACAAACGATGCTAAAAAGTCTCTGTTTTCGAATACCTGAGTCGACAAGGTGAAAAATCTGTCTGTGCCTTTGAGCATGGCGCGTATTTATTTTATAAACAATTTACTTTAACCTTAATTTAACGAGATCAGTTAAGATCAAATTCTTATACACAATGACGGCCTACCACGGCCAAACCAGGACGACGCTAGTGGCTAGTGCACAATAACCATCATTTTCCTCAGGGGTGTTGTACTACTATGGCTGACCCTGTAAAACAACACATTTCACTGCACCTGTCTGGTATATGTGACCAAAAAAAACATATGAACTACTTATTAGTTTTGTATTCAATGTTGTGAATTGTGGTGAAAAGCCTTTAATCTTTGCTCTAACTCCTCTGCAGGATACAGTTGTGGCTACAACGCCAACACGTATCACCACGTACATCAGATCAATACACAGATGGCAATTCAATGCAAGGATTAACACACTTAAAGACCACCTGCCATAAATGAACAAAGACCAATTCATTATTTTCCTTTAACAACCCCTTGAACAACCCCCCTCCATAACAACCCACCCCCTCCATAACAACCCACCCCCTCCATAACAACCCCCCTCCATAACAACCCACCCCCTCCATAACAACCCCCCTCCATAACAACCCCCCCCTCCATAACAACCCCCCTCCATAACAACCCCCCCATAACAAACACTTTAACCCCCCTCCATAACAACCCCCCTCCATAACAACCCCCCTCCATAACAACCCCCCATAACAAACACTTTAACCACCCCCTCCATAACAACCCCCCTCCATAACAACCCCCCATAACAACCTCCCCTCCATAACAACCCCCCCATAACAACCACTTTAAACCCCCCTCCATAACAACCCCCCATAACAACCATAACAACCCCCCCTCCTCCATATTTACCAGAAACGTGTTTTGGTACATTTCATTCTCCACAGCATGTATCCCCACTTGTATCGAGTTAACACAGGTGGCAGAACAATTGGCAGAAATAAAAGGATAACGACACTCGGATAAAGAAGCTCAAACACCACCTGCGCTTTTTTTTTTTTTTAACTAAAGGAGCCGTTTGGAAATGCAAACAGACAAAGTGCTCGTTAGGCATAAATATTGTTGCTTTCACCAACCCAACCCACCCCATGCCATGCGAATAGTCAACAAAAGTGACTTCACCCTCTGCAGTGAATGCACCTGGTCATAATTCAAGTATTTTTCCTCCCTCCCTCCCTCCAAAAAAAAAAAAAAAAACCTAGTTTGACACTGTCCTCTTGTGTTATTTTCTGGAACAGCATCTGAGCTCCCAAAGTATACAAAAAAAATAACCTAAATGGAAAGTGGTTAGCGGTATGTACTGTATGAGAAAAAGTAGGTAACAAATATAGAATTACATAATAAGAAACATGATATAATAAGTTAAAAGTAATCTTGGGAGACGTTGCTCAAACACTTGCCTTGTAAACATATCAACAAGGCTTAAAAGAGGAATCATAATGCACGTTTACACTACAGCCATGCAGGTAACATTATCTTCTTTACATTACCATGAATAAATACAAATCTGTAAACATTCTGACATTGAGATGTGGGAACCAAAACGACTCAAATTTCATTCACTGCAAATACCTGAGTGCGGACCCTCGTCCTTTTCTTCTTCATAGCGGATCACTTTTTTTGGTCGACGCATCACAATATGAAAATCTACAATTAGATGTTAGCTGTGTTTTTTCTTGTTTTGGAATATTTCCATAGGCATCTCAGACTGAAATTACACTGAGAAGAGTTTTAGAGAGAATATCTGCTTTTACACATACTTCAGGGTCGTTCCTTTGCTCCCTCAGTACCCACTTTGGAAAGGTCTTATAAATCACATTGAGGCTTCACAAAGCATTTATAACCCTGTCATGCATCTTGTCAGAGCATTGCAATGCCAGGATAGTGGGTTCGATTCCCGGGACCACCCATAACGTAAAAATGTATTCATGTATGACTGTAACTTTTGATAAAAGTGTCTTAAAATGTTATATATAATATTATAAACTGTGTGGTTTGAGCCTTGAATGCTGATTGGCTGACAGCCGTGGTATACAACAGGTATGACAACAAAAACAAATTTACTGCCCTAATTTCGTTGGAAATCACTTTATAATAGCAATAAGGCACCTCTGGGCTTTGTGATATATTGTCAATATACCATGGCTAAGGGCTGTATCCAGGCACTCTGGGTTGCGTCGTGCTTAAGAACCGCCCTTAGACGTGGTATATAGGCCATATACCACACCGCCTCAGGCCTTATTGCTTAATTATATTACTCTAAAACATTTCTAGGATGGCCCAACCTCTTTAATTCTTGAGTGCATATTCAATATTAGTCCTGACCACAACTTTCCACAAAATGCTGACCTGCAGGATGACACACACGTTAAAGTGCAGTCATGCACTACAAAAAAAAACATTGGGAGAGCCTTTTACAAAAATAATCTTCTGGGTTTTTCCGCCCAAATCGTGTTTTCTCTGTTTTGTTTTTTCAGGTAGTCATGAATATTCATCCATTTTCTTCTGGTTTTCCTTCCAGTTTTTTTTCAGGTTTTTTTTGTTGGTTTGTTGTGTTCACAACAATGTTTAAACTACATCAGGGGATGCCTATGGAACTTAGATTTTAAATTACAGTGATTCGCATTGGGGGCATTCATTTCACCTTAGAACATGTTATAAAACCCAAATGTAATGCACATGTCACATAATAAATATCAACAAATATGAATCATTGTTAATGTTTAGACAATTATTTTTCATATATACACACATATATACACATAAAATATAAACGCAACATGCAACAATTTCAAAGATTTCAGTTCCTATAAGGAAACCAGTCAATTGAAATAAATAAATTAGGCCCTAATCTATGGATGTCACATGACTGGGAATAGAGATATGCATCTCTTGGTCAACTAGGGGTGTGGATCTGGTGTGACTACTGTTGGGTACTGAGACTATGACATGTACTTATTCATGTCACTGAGCGAGAGAGGGTAATGTATAACGTTTACATTATGTTAGGATATGTTATTGTTAGTCATCAGGGATCCTCTGGGAGGAGAAGAGACACAGTCTGGTACCAGGCACAATGACAGCGTTGTGTTGAGTGCAGGGAAGCGGACACATGTGGCAGGCATTGATAAGGGGGGTGAGCCATGGATTAGCGATGGAGGAGGGTCGAGATCAGGTCAATTAAGGGATTATGGGAGAAATAAAAGTCTATGGCCCGTATCACTTAGCGTCCTGCCGAGCAGTAAAGAACGATGTTTGTACAGATGTATAGGAGGAGACTATAGTTAAATATCAGTGCTTGTGTGAAAATGTATTTGTCTAATGCAGCTGTATTGATCTTCTGGGATGAATAAACTTGGTTTAAGCTTTCATAGTGTCCGTAGAGTTTTTTACTCTGATAATTAGAACCCAATACTACCATTTGCCTCCTGCAGTGCGACACATATCCTTGATCTGGCTGTTGATTGTGGCCTGTGGAATGTTGTCCCACTCCTTTTCAATGGCTGTGAGAAGTTGCTGGATATTGGCTGGAACTGGAACACGCTGTCGTACATGTCGATCCAGAGCATCCCAAACATGCTCAATGGCTGACATGTCTGGTGAGTATGCAGGCCATGGAATAACTGGGACATTTTCAGATTCCAGAAATTGTGTACAGATCCTTACGACATGGGGATGTGCATTATCATGAATGGCACGATGATAGGCCTCTAGATCTCGTCACAGTATCTCTGTGCATTCAAATTGCCATTCTTAAAATGTAATTGTGTTCGTTGTCCGTGCTTATGCCTGCCCATACCATAACTCCACCACCACCATTGGGCAGTCTGTTCACAACGTTGACGTCAGCAAACCGCTCACCCACACGGCACCATTCACATGGTCTGCGGTTGTGAGGTCGGTTGAATGTACTGCCAAAGTCTCTAAAACTACGCTGAAGGCGGCTTATGGTAGAGAAATGAACATTCAAATCTCTGGCAACAGCTCTGGTGGACATTCCTGCAGTCAGCATGCCAATTGCACGCTCCCTCAACTTGAGACATCTGTGGCATTGTGTTGTGTGACAAAACTGCACATTTTAGAGTGGCCTTTTATTGTCCCCCGCACAAGGTGCACCTGTGCAATGATCATGCTGCTTAATCAGCTTCTTGATATGCCACACCAGTCAGATGGATGGATTATCTTGGCAAAGGAGAAATAAGATTTTGTGCATCTGGAACATTTCTGAGATCTTTTATATCAGCTCATGAAACATGGAACCAACACTTTAAATGTGTTGAATTTTTTTGTTCAGTGCATGAATAAATACAGGTTATTGACACTTTTCTACTATTATGTGGGTGTCACTACTTCCGCCGAAGTCGGTCCCTCTCTTTGTTCGGGCGGCGTTCGGCGGTCGACGTCACCGGCTTTCTAGCCACCGCCGATCCACTTTTCATTTTCCATTTGTTCTGTCTTTGTCTTATCACACCTGACAAACACTTAATCAATGACTTGTTTATTATTTAACCCCCTGTTCTACATGTTGTATTTGTGAGTGATTGTTGCATTGTGGTCCGTATTGTGTTCTGTCTTTGTCTTATCACACCTGACAAACACTTAATCAATTACTTGTTTATTATTTAACCCCCTGTTCTACATGTTGTATTTGTGAGTGATTGTTGCATTGTGGTCCGTATTGTGTTCTGTCTTTGTCTTATCACACCTGACAAACACTTAATCAATGACTTGTTTATTATTTAACCCCCTGTTCTACATGTTGTATTTGTGAGTGATTGTTGCATTGTGGTCCGTATTGTGTTCTGTCTTTGTCTTATCACACCTGACAAACACTTAATCAATGACTTGTTTATTATTTAACCCCCTGTTCTACATGTTGTATTTGTGAGTGATTGTTGCATTGTGGTCCGTATTGTTTATTTACGTGTTACGTTTGAATCTTTATTTTAAGTCTTTTATTACTCATATCTGCTGTCCTGCGCCTGACTCATCTCACCAGCTACACACAGACGCCTTTACAGTGGGGGCCTTTTACTTTGAACATTTCCAAAATTACTTGACCTGGAAGTACTTGTTTTGCTGACGAGTTCGCAAAATCAAATAACTATTTGTGGTTCCTCAAGACAGGGAAAATCAAGTAACTTAGTAAACCTAAGTTATAGTTTTATAAAGACTTTTATATTTCCGACACTGTTCTTGGAACGTCTTAATGTACATATTTTCTGCCCACTTTTAAGACTAATGGAGGCAAGTGAGCAAATGCAGTATATTTGGCAGCTAAATTAATTGTTTTTCGAGATATGTATTTTTATGATACAGAATTTGTTGAATGCATACATTTGATCTAGTAGCACTAAAGTACAGTAGCAATTGAGTGTTTGAATGTTTGTAAGTTATGTCAGAGTATAATAGTATGTATGGGGATGGCGTATATATATTTTTTTACAGCACATCAACATTTAAGGATTTATCTACTTACCGTCTATAAATTGTTGGACTATCCGTATTGGCTGTTAATGTTCAAGTAATGATCATGAATCTGAAATTAATTATACAGTCCATATTGTTGTTTGTCTTAGTGTTTTAATGGTTTAGTTTTTCAGCAACACTTTACTGACACTTCACTAATAACCAATATCCTTCGCTGATAGTGACTGACGTTGACTGAAGTACTGCTGCCACATTGCAGTCAACTCATCCAGATGTGATCATTTAATGTCCTACATTTAAGAATAAAATTAACTTGAACAATTATAATCGAATTAGAACTACATGCAATGATAAGGCTTCCCATCCATTGAATTAAGTGACAGCTCCACTTCTGGGAACTGCACCTTTGTAGTGACTTAGCAAATTCCAAATGCATTGATCTGAGCACTAGATCCACTAGTCTAAGGCTCTCCAACCCTGCTCCTGGAGAGCTACCTTCCTGTAGGTTTTAACTCCAACCCTGCTCCTAGAGAGCTACCATCCTGTAGGTTTTAACTTCAACCCTGCTCCTGGAGAGCTACCATCCTGTAGGTTTTAACTCAAACCCTGCTCCTGGAGAGCTACAGTCCTGTAGGTTATTTTTTATTTATTTTTTATTTATTTTACCCCCCTTTTTCTCCCCAATTTTGTGGTATCCAATTATTGTAGTAGCTACTATCCTTGTCTCATTTTAACTCCCGTACCTGCTCCTGGAGAGCTAATGTCATCCTCCGATACACAACCCAACCAGCACGCATCCAACCCGGAAGCCAGCCGCACCAATTGTCGGAGGCTACACCGTGCACCCCTTGGTTAGCGTGCACTCCCCCGCCACAGGAGTCGCTGGTACGATGAGACAAGAATATCCCTACCGACCAAGCTACTATCTTGTCTCACGGAGAGCTACCATCCTGTAGGTTTTAACTCCAACCCTGTCCCTGGACAGCTACAGTCCTGTTGGTTTAAAAAAAATCAAACCTCAGTTGTAACTAACCTGATTAACTTATTAAATATGCAATTATTAAAATCAGGTGCACTAGATTAGGGTTTCAGTGAAAACCTACAGGACAGTAGCTCTCCGGAAACAGGGTTGGAGTTACAACCTACAGGACTGTAGCTCTCCAGGAACAGGGTTGGAGTTACAACCTACAGGACTGTAGCTCTCCAGGAACAGGGTTGGAGTTACAACCTGCAGGACTGTAGCTCTCCAGGAACAGGGTTGGAGTTACAACCTACAGGACTGTAGCTCTCCAGGAACAGGGTTGGAACCCTACAGGACTGTAGCTCTCCAGGAACAGGGTTGAAGTTACAACCTACAGGACTGTAGCTCTCCAGGAACAGGGTTGGAGTTACAACCTCCAGGACTGTAGCTCCCAGGAACAGGGTTGGAGTTACAACCTGCAGGACTGTAGCTTCCAGGAACAGGGTTGGAGTTACAACCTACAGGACAGTAGCTCTCCGGGAACAGGGTTGGAGTTACAACCTACAGGACGGTAGCTCTCCGGGAACAGGGTTGGAGTTACAACCTACAGGATGGTAGCTCTCCAGGAACAGGGTTGGAGTTACAACCTACAGGACTGTAGCTCTCCAGGAACAGGGTTGGAGTTACAACCTACAGGACTGTAGCTCTCCGGGAACAGGGTTGGAGTTACAACCTACAGGACTGTAGCTCTCCAGGAACAGGGTTGGAGTTACAACCTACAGGACTGTAGCTCTCCAGGAACAGGGTTGGAGTTACAACCTACAGGACTGTAGCTCTCCAGGAACAGGGTTGGAGTTACAACCTACAGGACTGTAGCTCTCCAGGAACAGGGTTGGAGTTACAACCTACAGGACTGTAGCTCTCCAGGAACAGGGTTGGAGTTACAACCTACAGGACTGTAGCTCTCCAGGAACAGGGTTGGAGTTACAACCTACAGGACTGTAGCACTCCAGGAACAGGGTTGGAGTTACAACCTACAGGACTGTAGCTCTCCAGGAACAGGGTTGGAGTTACAACCTACAGGACTGTAGCTCTCCAGGAACAGGGTTGGAGAGCCCTGCACTAGTCCAACTTCAGCCACAACATTTGAGCTGCCACAATGTGTCACCAATGTCATGTTGCTAACTAGTAGACTGCTGTTAATCACAAATATATCAAATTAAAATGTAACAGGAGCCGAACCACCGGTCCAGTAGAAAACAGATTAGCAGACCTGAGGTCGTTCCTTAATTATTTTAACAATTTATAAAAGTCCCGATTGGGCATTCCAAAAGGTAAAGTTCTGTTTTTACTGTCCATTCAGAATGTTCTGTTGTCCTCCCACGGCAGGAACGCTCTGAAGGCTCCAATCCAGTGCTTGCAGTAGGCCTCTCCTGGGTCATGTTGGACTGCGTGGAAGACAAATATTCTGTCAGCAGATGGCGCTGTATAGCACAACAGTGCCATAGAGACAAATACAATAGATCTCAACCATAAGGCCGTATATCTTAACAGTACCTGACTCTCTCCAAATACGATTACAAAACATTGTAATGGAATGGAGAACTACTTAACTTTTGGTAAGGCCACCTCTGTCTAAACTCTGGTCCCCATCCGTTTAGAGCTGAACATGTCTGTCGTACATTTATAGAGAACAAATCATACTGTGTGTGAAATAGAGGGTAGGATGGTTTCCAAAAGCAGGAATACAGTAATGGCAAAGCAGGAATACAGTAATGGCAAAGCAGGAATACAGTAATGGCAAAGCAGGAATACAGTAATGGCAAAGCAGGAATACAGTAATGGCAAAGCAGGAATACAGTAATGGCAAAGCAGGAATACAGTAATGAATAATAGTAGATAAATCCACAACCCAAAAGGGAAAACAACAAAGCGAGATCAGGTCTTTCAAAATCAAAGGTCAAGGTTCTCTCCAGTTCAGCTACAGCACAAGTGGTCGAGATACCTCAACGGTGTCGGGGCCACTGCTGCACTGTCAACTCCAGTAGTACTTAAACACATAGATATATCTCTGAACCCACCGAGGGGCCATACACCTTGACACTCTTTGTAAAAGGGTTGAAGATGTCTGTAGTACCTTTATAGAGACCAAATCATACAGTGTGTGAAAGAGGGGGTGCGTTGCCTCTGGAACAGATTCTGTGGAAGGACGAGGGCGTTTACAAAGCTCTGGTTGAAGAAGAGTTCATTGATGGTGGTGTCCTAATTGGTGGTGTTCTAATTGGTGGTGTCCTAATTAGTGTTGTCCTAATTGGTGGTGTTCTAATTGGTGGTGTCCTAATTGGTGGTGTCCTAATTGGTGGTGTTCTAATTGGTGGTGTCCTAATTGGTGGTGTCCTAATTGGTGGTGTTCTAATTGGTGGTGTCCTAATTGGTGGTGTCTTAATTGGCGGTGTCCTAATTGGCGGTGTCCTAATTGGCGGTGTTCTAATTGGCGGTGTCCTAATTGGTGGTGTCCTAATTGTTGGTGTCCTAATTGGTGGTGTCCTAATTGGTGGTGTCCTAATTGGTGTTATGAAAATTAACTGATTCAAGGACTGAAAAAATATGAGTCATTAACATTTCAAACAGTATTATAAAAATTAACTGATTCAAAATAAAAATGTACATAAGTATTCAGACCCTTTACTCAGTACTTTGTTGAAGCACTTTTGGCAGCGATTACAGCCTCGAGTCTTCTTGAGTATGAAGCTACAAACTTGGCATACCTGTATTTGGGGAGTTTCTCCCATTCTTCTCTGCAGATCCTCTCAAGCACTGTCATATTGGATGGGAGCGTCGCTGCACAGATATTTTCAGGTCTCTCCAAAGATGTTCGATCTGGTTCAAGTCTTGGCTTTGGCTGGGCCATTCAAGAACATTCAGAGACTTGTATTGAAGCCAATCCTGCATTGTCTTGGCTGTGTGCTTAGGGTCGTTGTCCTGTTAGAAGGTGAACCTTCGCCCCAGTCTGAGGTCCTGAGCAGGTTTTCATCAAGGATCTCTCTGTACTTTGCTCCGTTTATCTTTCCCTCGGTCCTGACTAGTCTCCCAGTCCCTGCCTCTGAAAAACATCCCGACAGCATGATGCTGCCACCACCATGCTTCACCGTAGCAATGGTGCCAGGTTTCCTCCAGATGTGACACTTGACACTTGGCATTCAGACAAAAGCGTTGAATATTGTTTTCAGCAGATCATATAATCTTGTTTGTCATGGTCAGAGTCCTTTAGGTGCCTTTTGGTAAACTTCAAGTGGGCTGTCATGTGCATTTTACTGAGGAGTGGCTTCCGTCTGGCCACTCTACCATTCAGGCCTGATTGGTGGAGTGCTGCAGAGATGGTTGACCTTCTGGAAGGTTCTCCCATCTCCACAGAGGAGCTCTGTCAGTGACAATCGGGTTCTTGGTCACCTCCCTGACGAAGGCCCTTATCCCAGATTGCTCAGTTTGGCCGTGCGGCCAGCTCTAGGAAGAGTTTTGGTGGTTCCAAAACTTCTTCCATTTAAGAATGATGGAGGCCACTGTGTTCTTGGGGACCTTCAATGCTGCGGAAATTGTTTGATACCCATCCCCAGATTAGTGCCTCGACACAATCCTGGAACTTTTCCCTCTACGGACAATTCCTTCGACCTCATGGCTTGGTGTTTGCTCTGACATTCACTGTCAACTTTGGGACTTTATATAGACAGGTTCAAAATCATGTCCAATCAATTGAGTTTATCACGGGTAGACTCCAATCAAGTTGTAGAAACAGCTCAAGGATGATCAATGGAAAACAAGATGCACCTGAGCTCAATTTCAAGTCTCATAGCAAAGGGTCTGAATACTTATGTAAATAGGATATTTCTGTTTTCAATTTTTAATAAATGTGCCAACATTTCTAAAAAACTGTTTTTGCTTTGTCATTACGGGGTATTGTCTGTAGATTGATGAGGTGAAAAAATTGTCATATTTTTTACTATTTAAAAAAAAAAGTTTATTGTTGGGTTTTTTAACCCTTTGTCATGGTATCCAATTGGCAGTCTTGTCCCATCGCTGCAACTCCCAGACGGACTCGGGAGAGGCGAAGGTCGTGAGCCGTGCATCCTCCGAAACACAACCCAGACTAGCCGCACTGCTTCTTGACCCAATGCCCGCTTAACCAGGAAGCCAGCCCCATCAATGTGTTGGAGGAAACAATGTGCACCTGGCGACTGTGTCAGTGTGCATTGAATTTGTCATGTTTTGTCATAGATTGTCATGTCTTGTCCCGGTGCTCCCTCTTCTATTCGTTTCCCCCTGCTGGTCTTATTAGGTTCTTTCCCTCTTTCTATCCCCCTCCCTCTCTCTCGCTCTCTCTCTCTATCGTTCCGTTCCTGCTCCCAGCTGTTCCTCATTCTCCTAACTACCTCATTTACTCTTTCACACCTGTCCCCTATTTTGCCCTCTGATTAGAGTCCCTATTTCTCCCTCTGTTTCCGCTTCTGTCCTTGTCGGATCCTTGTTTGATGTTTGCTGTTCTGTGTCCTTGTTCCGCCCTGTCATGTTTTTGCCGTCTTCAGATGCTGCGTGTGAGCAGGTATCTATATCAGCTACGGCCTGCGCCTTCCCGAAGCGACCTGCAGTCTGTGGTCGCATCTCCAGTTGTTCCCCTCTACTGACTAGAGGATTTCAGTTTTCCTGTTTTGACTTTACCTGAGAGATTTCCAGGATTATCGTTTTTGTTAAAGACTGGAATAAAGACTGTTTCTGTTAAGTCGCTTTTGGGTCCTCATTCACCAGCATAACAGAAGGATCCGACCAAGAATGGACCCAGCGACTACGGATTCTCGCAACTCAGCCATCGAGATCCAGGGAGCGATGCTCGGCAGACACGAGCAGGAATTGTCTGCTGCTCGTCATGCCGTTGAGACCCTGGACGCTCAGGTCTCCGACCTCTCAGGACAGTTTCAGAGTCTTCGTCTCGTGCCACCAGCTACTTCCTGGTCTTCCGAGTCTCCGGAACCTAGGGTTAATAACCCACCATGTTACTCTGGGCAGCCCACTGAGTGCCGCTCTTTTCTCACCCAGTGTGATATTGTGTTCTCTCTCCAGCCCAACACATACTCAAGAGAGAGAGCTCGGATCGCCTACGTCATATCACTCCTTACTGGACGGGCTCGGGAGTGGGGCACAGCTATCTGGGAGGCAAGGGCTGAGTGTACTAACGAGTATCAGAACTTTAAAGAGGAGATAATACGGGTTTTTGATCGTTCAGTTTTTGGGAAGGAGGCTTCCAGGGCCCTGGCTTCCCTATGTCAAGGTGATCGATCCATAACGGATTACTCTATAGAGTTTCGCACTCTTGCTGCCTCCAGTGACTGGAACGAGCCGGCGTTGCTCGCTCGTTTTCTGGAGGGACTCCACGCTGAGGTTAAAGATGAGATTCTCTCCCGGGAGGTTCCTTCCAGCGTGGATTCTTTGATTGCACTCGCCATCCGCATAGAACGACGGGTAGATCTTCGTCACCGAGCTCGTGGAAGAGAGCTCGCGTTAACGGTGTTCCCCCTCTCCGCATCTCAACCATCTCCTCCTACCGGCTCAGAGACTGAGCCCATGCAGCTGGGAGGTATTCGCATCTCGACTAAGGAGAGGGAACGGAGAATCACCAACCGCCTTTGCCTCTATTGCGGTTCTGCTGGACATTTTGTCATTTCATGTCCAGTAAAAGCCAGAGCTCATCAGTAAGCGGAGGGCTACTGGTGAGCGCTACTACTCAGGTCTCTCCATCAAGATCCTGTACTACCTTGTCGGTCCATCTACGCTGGACCGGTTCGGCAGCTTCCTGCAGTGCCTTGATAGACTCTGGGGCTGAGGGTTGTTTTATGGACGAAGCATGGGCTCGGAAACATGACATTCCTCTCAGACAGTTAGGGGAGCCCACGCCCATGTTCGCCTTAGATGGTAGTCTTCTCCCCAGTATCAGATGTGAGACACTACCTTTAACCCTCACAGTATCTGGTAACCACAGTGAGACCATTTCCTTTTTGATTTTTCGTTCACCTTTTACACCTGTTGTTTTGGGTCATCCCTGGCTAGTATGTCATAATCCTTCTATTAATTGGTCTAGTAATTCTATCCTATCCTGGAACGTTTCTTGTCATGTGAAGTGTTTAATGTCTGCTATCCCTCCTGTTTCTTCTGTCCTCTCTTCTCAGGAGGAACCTGGTGATTTGACAGGAGTGCCGGAGGAATATCATGATCTGCGCACGGTCTTCAGTCGGTCCAGAGCCAACTCCCTTCCTCCTCACCGGTCGTATGATTGTTGTATTGATCTCCTTCCGGGGACCACTCCCCCTCGGGGTAGACTATACTCTCTGTCGGCTCCCGAACGTAAGGCTCTCGAGGATTATCTGTCTGTTTCTCTCGACGCCGGTACCGTGGTGCCTTCTTCCTCTCCCGCCGGAGCGGGGTTTTTTTTGTTAAGAAGAAGGACGGTACCCTGCGCCCTGCGTGGATTATCGAGGGCTGAATGACATAACGGTTAAGAATCGTTATCCGCTTCCCCTTATGTCGTCAGCCTTCGAGATTCTGCAGGGAGCCAGGTTCTTTACTAAGTTGGACCTTCGTAACGCTTACCATCTCGTGCGCATCAGAGAGGGGGACGAGTGGAAAACGACGTTTAACACTCCGTTAGGGCATTTTGAATACCGGGTTCTGCCGTTCGGTCTCGCTAATGCTCCAGCTGTCTTTCAGGCATTAGTTAATGATGTACTGAGAGACATGCTGAACATCTTTGTTTTCGTTTACCTTGACGATATCCTGATTTTTTCACCGTCACTTGAGATTCATGTTCAGCACGTTCGACGTGTACTCCAGCGCCTTTTAGAGAATTGTCTCTATGTGAAGGCTGAGAAGTGCGCCTTTCATGTCTCCTCTGTCACATTTCTCGGTTCTGTTATTTCCGCTGAAGGCATTCAGATGGATCCCGCTAAGGTCCAGGCTGTCAGCGATTGGCCCGTCCCTAAGTCACGTGTCGAGTTGCAGCGCTTTCTCGGTTTCGCGAATTTCTATCGGCGTTTCATTCGTAATTTCGGTCAAGTGGCTGCCCCTCTCACAGCCCTTACTTCTGTCAAGACGTGCTTTAAGTGGTCCGGTTCCGCCCAGGGAGCTTTTGATCTCCTCAAGAAGCGTTTTACATCCGCTCCTATCCTTGTTACTCCTGACGTCACTAAACAATTCATTGTCGAGGTTGACGCTTCAGAGGTGGGCGTGGGAGCCATTCTGTCCCAGCGCTTCCATTCTGACGATAAGGTCCATCCTTGCGCGTATTTTTCTCATCGCCTGTCGCCATCGGAACGCAACTATGATGTGGGTAACCGCGAACTGCTCGCCATCCGCTTAGCCCTAGGCGAATGGCGACAGTGGTTGGAGGGGGCGACCGTCCCTTTTGTCGTTTGGACTGACCATAAGAACCTTGAGTACATCCGTTCTGCCAAACGACTCAATGCACGTCAAGCTCGTTGGGCGTTGTTTTTCGCTCGTTTCGAGTTCGTTATTTCTTATCGCCCGGGAAATAAGAACACCAACCCTGATGCCTTATCCCGTCTCTTTAGTTCTTCTGTAGCTTCTACCGACCCCAAGGGGATTCTCCCTGAAGGGCGTGTTGTCGGGTTGACTGTCTGGGGAATTGAGAGACAGGTAAAGCAAGCACTCACTCACACTGCGTCGCCGCGCGCTTGTCCTAGTAACCTTCTTTTCGTTCCTGTCTCTACTCGTCTGGCTGTTCTTCAGTGGGCTCACTCTGCCAAGTTAGCTGGCCACCCCGGCGTTCGGGGTACGCTTGCTTCTATTCGCCAGCGGTTTTGGTGGCCTACTCAGGAGCGTGACACGCGCCGTTTCGTGGCTGCTTGTTCGGACTGCGCGCAGACTAAGTCAGGTAACTCTCCTCCTGCCGGTCGTCTCAGACCGCTTCCCATTCCTTCTCGACCACGGTCTCACATCGCCTTAGACTTTATTACCGGTCTGCCTTCGTCTGCGGGGAAGACTGTGATTCTTACGGTTGTCGATAGGTTCTCTAAGGCGGCTCATTTCATTCCCCTCGCTAAGCTTCCTTCCGCTAAGGAGACGGCACAAATCATCATTGAGAATGTGTTCAGAATTCATGGCCTCCCGTTAGACGCCGTTTCGGACAGAGGTCCGCAATTCACGTCACAGTTTTGGAGGGAGTTCTGTCGTTTGATTGGTGCTTCCGTCAGTCTCTCTTCCGGTTTTCATCCCCAGTCTAACGGTCAAGCAGAACGGGCCAATCAGACGATTGGTCGCATATTACGCAGCCTTTCTTTTCGAAACCCTGCGTCTTGGGCAGAACAGCTCCCCTGGGCAGAATACGCTCACAACTCGCTTCCTTCGTCTGCTACCGGGCTATCTCCTTTTCAGAGTAGTCTTGGGTACCAGCCTCCTCTGTTCTCGTCCCAGCTCGCCGAGTCCAGCGTTCCCTCCGCTCAGGCTTTTGTCCAACGTTGTGAGCGCACCTGGAGGAGGGTCAGGTCTGCACTTTGCCGTTACAGGGCGCAGACTGTGAGAGCCGCCAATAACGTAGGATTAAGAGTCCTAGGTATTGTCGCGGTCAGAGAGTGTGGCTTTCCACTCGTAACCTTCCCCTTACGACAGCTTCTCGCAAGTTGACTCCGCGGTTCATTGGTCCGTTCCGTGTTTCTCAGGTCGTCAATCCTGTCGCAGTGCGACTGCTTCTTCCGCGACATCTTCGTCGCGTCCACCCTGTCTTCCATGTCTCCTGTGTCAAGCCTTTTCTTCGCGCCCCTGTTCGTCTTCCCTCCCCCCCCGTCCTTGTCGAGGGCGCACCTATTTACAAGGTACGGAAGATCATGGACATGCGTTCTCGGGGACGTGGTCACCAGTACTTAGTGGATTGGGAGGGTTACGGTCCTGAGGAGAGGAGTTGGGTTCCATCTCGGGACGTGCTGGACCGTTCGTTGATTGATGATTTCCTCCGTTGCCGTCAGGGTTCCTCCTCGAGTGCGCCAGGAGGCACTCGGTGAGTGGGGGGGTACTGTCATGTTTTGTCATAGATTGTCATGTCTTGTCCCGGTGCTCCCTCTTCTATTCGTTTCCCCCTGCTGGTCTTATTAGGTTCTTTCCCTCTTTCTATCCCCCTCCCTCTCTCTCGCTCTCTCTCTCTATCGTTCCGTTCCTGCTCCCAGCTGTTCCTCATTCTCCTAACTACCTCATTTACTCTTTCACACCTGTCCCCTATTTTGCCCTCTGATTAGAGTCCCTATTTCTCCCTCTGTTTCCGCTTCTGTCCTTGTCGGATCCTTGTTTGATGTTTGCTGTTCTGTGTCCTTGTTCCGCCCTGTCGTGTTTTTGCCGTCTTCAGATGCTGCGTGTGAGCAGGTATCTATATCAGCTACGGCCTGCGCCTTCCCGAAGCGACCTGCAGTCTGTGGTCGCATCTCCAGTTGTTCCCCTCTACTGACTAGAGGATTTCAGTTTTCCTGTTTTGACTTTACCTGAGAGATTTCCAGGATTATCGTTTTTGTTAAAGACTG
>NC_060180.1:72244042-72251656 GCF_021184085.1 Oncorhynchus gorbuscha | reverse complement strand
CTATGTTTTGCCCTGTCGTGTCGTGTTTCCCTCAGATGCTGCGTGGTGAGCAGGTGTCTGAGTCTGCTAGGTTCAAGTGCCTTCCCGAGGCAACCTGCAGTTCTCGATCAAGTCTCCAGTCTGTTCTCGTCTTTACGTGTAGTATTATGCTTTTTGTTTTGTAAAGTTTATTCTGGATTAAATACTCTGTTTTCGCCAAGTCGCTTTTGGGTCCTCATTCACCTGCATGACAGAAGGATCCGACCGAGGAATGGACCCAGCGACTACAGACGCTCGTAACACTGCCGTCGAGATCCAAGGAGCCATGCTCGGCAGACACGAGCAGGAATTGTCTGCTGCTCGCCATGCCGTGGAGAGCCTGGCCGCTCAGGTTTCCGACCTCTCTGGACAGTTCCAGAGTCTTCGTCTCGTGCCACCTGTTACTTCCTGGCCTGCCGAGCCTCCAGAACCTAGGGTTAATAACCCACCTTGCTACTCCGGGCAGCCCACTGAGTGCCGCTCCTTTCTCACCCAGTGTGAGATTGTGTTCTCTCTCCAACCCAACACATACTCTAGAGAGAGAGCTCGGGTTGCTTACGTCATTTCACTCCTTACTGGCCGGGCCCGAGAGTGGGGCACAGCTATCTGGGAGGCAAGGGCTGATTGTTCTAACAATTACCAGAACTTTAAAGAGGAGATGATTCGGGTTTTTGACCGTTCAGTTTTTGGTGGGGAGGCTTCTAGGGTCCTGGCTTCCCTATGCCAAGGTGATCGATCCATAACGGATTACTCTATAGAGTTTCGTACTCTTGCTGCCTCTAGTGACTGGAACGAGCCGGCGCTGCTCGCTCGTTTTCTGGAGGGACTCCACACAGTGGTCAAAGATGAGATTCTCTCTCGGGAGGTTCCTTCCAGTGTGGACTCTTTGATTGCTCTCGCCATCCGCATAGAACGACGGGTAGATCTTCGTCACCAGGCTCGTGGAAGAGAGCTCGCATCAACGGTGTTTCCCTGCTCCGCATCGCAACCATCTCCCTCCTCTGGCTCTGAGACTGAGCCCATGCAGCTGGGAGGGATTCGCATCTCGACTAAGGAGAGGGAACGGAGGATCACCAACCGCCTGTGCCTCTATTGCGGATTTGATGGACATTTTGTTAATTCATGTCCAGTAAGAGGCCAGAGCCCATCAGTAAGCGGAGGGCTACTGGTGAGCGCTACTACTCAGGTCTCTTCATCTAGATCTTGTACTACTATGTCGGTCCATCTACGCTGGACCGGTTCGGGTGCTACATGCAGTGCCTTGATTGACTCTGGGGCTGAGGGTTGTTTCATGGACGAAGCATGGGTTCGAAACATAACATTCCTTTCAGACAGTTAGACAAGCCTACGCCCATGTTTGCCTTAGAGCGGCAGTCATCTTCCCAGTATCAGATTTGAGACACTACCTTTAACCTCACAGTATCTGGTAACCACAGTGAGACTATTTTTGGATTTTTCGTTCACCTTTCACACCTGTTGTTTTGGGTCATCCCTGGCTAGTATGTCATAATCCTTCTATTAATTGGTCTTGTAATTCTATCCTATCCCCTGGAACGTATCTTGTCATGTGAAGTGCTTAATGTCTGCCATCCCTCCCATTTCTTCTGTCCCCACTTCTCAGAGGAACCTGGCGATTTGACAGGAGTGCCGGAGGAATATCATGATCTGCGCACGGTCTTCAGTCGGTCCCCGAGCCAACTCCCTTCCTCCTCACCGGTGTTATGATTGTAGTATTGATCTCCTTCCGGGGACCACTCCTCCTCGGGGTAGACTATACTCTCTGTCGGCTCCCGAACGTAAGGCTCTCGGGGATTATTTATCTTGTCTCTTGGCGCCCGGTACCATAGTGCCTTCTTCCTCTCCACGGCCGGGCGGGGTTCTTTTTTGTTAAGAAGAAGGACGGTACTCTGCGCCCCTGCGTGGATTAGCAGGCTGGACAGCATAGCAGTTGAAATCGTTATCCGCTTCCCCTTATGTCATCAGCCTTCGAGATTCTGCAGGGAGCCAGGTGCTTTACTAAGTTGGACCTTCGTAACGCTTACCATCTCGTGCGCATCAGAGAGGGGGACGAGTGGAAAACGGCGTTTAACACTCCGTTAGGGCATTTTGAGTACCGGGTTCTGCCGTTTGGTCTCGCCAATGCGCCAGCTGTTTTTCAGGCATTAGTTAATGATGTTCTGAGAGACATGCTGAACATCTTTGTTTTTGTCTATCTTGACGATATCCTGATTTTTTCACCGTCACTCGAGATTCATGTTCAGCACGTTCGACGTGTTCTACAGCGCCTTTTAGAGAATTGTCTCTACGTAAAGGCTGAGAAGTGCTCTTTTCATGTCTCCTCCGTTACTTTTCTCGGTTCCGTTATTTCCGCTGAAGGCATTCAGATGGATTCCGCTAAGGTCCAAGCTGTCAGTGATTGGCCCGTTCCAAGGTCACGTGTCGAGTTGCAGCGCTTTTTAGGTTTTGCTAATTTCTATCGGCGTTTCATTCGTAATTTCGGTCAAGTTGCTGCCCCTCTCACAGCTCTTACTTCTGTCAAGATGTTTTAAGTGGTCGGTTCCGCCAGGAGCTTTTGATCTTCTAAAAGAACGTTTACGTCCGCTCCTATCCTCGCACTCCTGGCGCCACTAGACAATTCATTGTCGAGGTTGGCCGCTTCAGAGGTAGGCGTGGGAGCCATTCTATCCCAGCGCTTCCAGTCTGACGATACAAGGTTCATCCTTTGCGCTTATTTTTCTCATCGCCTGTCGCCATCTGAGCGCAACTATGATGTGGGTAACCGTGAACTGCTCGCCATCCGCTTAGCCCCAGGCGAATGGCGACAGTGGCTGAGGGGGCGACCGTTCCTTGCATGTTGACAGACCATAAGAACCAGATCCGTTCTGCCAAACGACTTGATGCCGTCGCCTCGTTGGGCGTTGTTTTTCGCTCGTTTTCGAGTTTGTGATTTCTTACCGTCCGGGTAGCAAGAACACCAAGCCTGATGCCTTATCCCGTCTGTTTAGTTCTTCTGTGGCTTCTACTGATCCCGAGAGGGGATTCTTCCTTATGGGCGTGTTGTCGGGTTGATAGTCTGGGGAATTGAAAGACAGGTTAACAAGCACTCACGCACACTGCGTCGCGCGCGCTTGTCCTAGCAACAACCTTTTCGTTCCTGTTTCACTCGCCTGGCTGTTCTTCAGTGGGCTCACTCTGCCAAGTTAGCTGGTCATCCCGGTGTTCGAGGCACTCTTGCGTCTATTCGCCAGCGCTTTGGTGGCCGACTCAGGAGCGTGACACGCGCCGTTTCGTGGCTGCTTGTTCGACTGCGCGCAGACTAAGTCGGGTAACTCTCCTCCTGCCGGTCGTCTCAGACCGCTCCCATTCCTTCTCGACCATGGTCTCACATCGCCCTAGACTTCATTACCGGTCTGCCTTTGTCTGCGGGGAGGACTCAGAGAGCGCCAATAAACGCAGGATTAAGAGTCCAAGGTATTGTTGCGGCCAGAGAGTGTGGCTTTCCACTCGCAACCTTCCCTCTTACGACAGCTTCTCGTAAGTTGACTCCCGCGGTTCATTGGTCCGTTCCGTGTCTCCCAGGTCGTCAATCCCACGCTGTGCGACTGCGCCTTCCGCGACATCTTCGCCGCGTCCATCCTGTCTTCCATGTCTCCTGTGTTAAGCCGTTTCTTCGCACCCCCGTCTTCCTCTTCCCTCCCCTCCCCCGTCCTTGTCGAGAGCGCACCTATTTACAAGGTACATAAGATCATGGACATGCGTTCTCGGGACGGGGTCACCAATACTTAGTGGATTGGGAGGGTTACGGTCCTGAGGAGAGGAGTTGGGTTCCGTCTCGGGACGTGCTGGACCGTTCACTCATTGATGATTTCCTCCGTTGCCGCCAGGATTCCTCCTCGAGTGCGCCAGGAGGCGCCGGTGAGTGGGGGTACTGTCATGTTTTGTCATTAATTATCATGTCTTGTCCCTGTGCTTCCCATTCTATTAGTTTCCCTCTGCTGGTCTTATTAGGTTCTTTCCCTCTTTCTATCCCTCTCTCCCCCTCCTCTCTCACTCTCTCGCTCTCTTCTCTCTATCGTTCCGTTCCTGCTCCCAGCTGTTCCCTATTCCCTAATCATCATTTAGTCTTCCCACACCTGTTCCCGATCCTTTTCCCTGATTAGAGTCCCTATTTCTCTCCTTGTTTCCCGTACCTGCCCTGTCGGATCCTCATCTATATTTCACCGTGCTGTGTCTATGTTTTGCCCTGTCGTGGTCGTGTTTCCCTCAGATGCTGCGTGGTGAGCAGGTGTCTGAGTCTGCTAGGTTCAAGTGCCTTCCCGAGGCAACCTGCAGTTCTCGATCAAGTCTCCAGTCTGTTCTCGTCTTTACGTGTAGTATTATGCTTTTTGTTTTGTAAGTTTATTCTGGATTAAATACTCTGTTTTCGCCAAGTCGCTTTTTGGGTCCTCATTCACCTGCATGACAGTGATGAGGTGCCGAGGCTCCAAGGAGCTGGTGGAGATGAGGGTGCTGGGGCCTCCAAGGAGCTGGTGGAGATGAGGTGTGGGGTCCCAAGGTGCTGGCGGTGATGGGTGATTGAGAGTTTCTCAGGCCCCCATTGAGAGTATTTATTTTTCCAAAAAACTCAAAGTAAATACGGATGAATCATTTCAAAGCGTAATCATTCAATCGTTGTATCTAATCTTCCCATCTACCGTCTTTGATCTGTCGTCATGCTAAACCATTTCTGTGTCATAATCTCCGGTCTGTTAAAGCTGGTCCTTATTTGCGTTGCGATTAAACGGCTATTTAGATCATGTGAGTTCTCTTGGTGCTGTCTGGCTGTTTTCGAGGCTCAGATTTTGTATTCAGCAAATCAATCGATTCAATGCCTTTTTGTTTTCCCTCAATCTAAATTCTTTGGTTAACGCGTTGTAAATGACAAAGACGATGAGACACGCCTAATGTCTTTGACCCCAAGATTAATTGGCGGTGAACAACGTTGCATAAAAACAACTCATCCATATTGGAACTGAATTAATAACACAGCAGCTGTCAAAAAATAATTATCCAAAACATCACATCAAATCAAATTGTACTAGTCACATGCGCTGAATACAGCAGGTGTAGACCTTACAGTGAAATGCTTACTTACTAGCTCCCTAACCGACAGTGCAATTTAAAAAATTAGAATAAGAATAGATAAAAGTAACAAGTAATTAAAGAGGAGCAGTAAAAAATAACAATATATACAGGGGGTGGAGGCTATATACAGGGGGAGCCGGTACAGAGACAATGTGGAGGTTATATACAGGGTATTACGGCACAGAGTCAATGTGGAGGTTATATACAGGGTACGGCACAGAGACAATGTGGAGGTTATATACAGGGTACATACGGTACAGAGACAATGTGGATATATACAGGGGGAGCCGGTACAGAGCCCAATGATATTACATACAGGGTATTACGGTACAGAGACAATGTGGAGGTTATATACAGGGTATTACGGTACAGAGACAATGTGGAGGCTATATACAGGGGGAGCCGGTACAGAGTAAATGTGGAGGCTATATACAGGGTATTACGGTACAGAGACAATGTGGAGGTTATATACAGGGTATTACGGTACAGAGACAATGTGGAGGTTATATACAGGGGGAGCCGGTACAGAGTAAATGTGGAGGCTATATACAGGGTATTGCGGTACAGAGACAATGTGGAGGTTATATACAGGGTATTACGGTACAGAGACAATGTGGAGGCTATATACAGGGGGAGCCGGTACAGAGTCAATGTGCGGGGGCACCGGTTAGTTGAGGGCCGTTATTGACATGAGTGGGCCTTACATGACAAGGCCGTTATTAATCCTCAAAACAAAAAATCCCACGGGGTCCATTAGTATTGAAAGCGTCCGAGGGCCAATAGATTATGATTCATCCCTTTGCCCATAGATAAAAACCCATGTTGTGTTTCCTCGTGTTCTCATTAGACGAGAGCACTGCCGTATCTATCATTTGCTCCTGGTCTAGCAGGGTGTCAGCTGCAGTCTACCAATGGTCTGGCAGAGTAATAGCCCAGACACTTTCGATGGCTGGGGGTGAATTTACATATGGTAAGAGAGTACTAGAGACTTGATGAATGGCTGTGTGGTAGTATGAATTTGGTAGCCACTTGTCTCTGGCCCTATTATATTTAAAGCAGAGCAGAAGTATGTCTGCATCCACTTGTTCTGGCCCTATTATATTTAAAGCAGAGTAGAAGTATGTCTGCACCACTTGTTCTGGCCCTATTATTTAAAGCAGAGTAGAAGCTATGTCTGCGCCCACATGTTCTGGCCCTATTATATTTAAAGCAGAGTAGTAAGTATGTCTGCGCCCACTTGTCCTGGCCCTATTATATTTAAAGCAGAGTAGAAGTATGTCTGCGCCACTTGTTCTGGCCCTATTATATTTAAAGCAGAGTAGAAGTATGTCTGTGCCACTTGTTCTGGCCCTATTATATTTAAAAGCAGAGTAGAAGTATATCTGGGTTCAGGATACACCCAGGAGATACAGCTAGTGCCCACTCTAAGTCGAGGAAATTCTCTTTGCTCATTCAGATAATGACTTGTTTTTCCTCTGAAAATGTGTGTCCACAGTCTACACACATGTCCTATGTATCACCGTATTTGAAATAAAAAATGAATAGGAATATGTCTTTTAGATCGAACATGCACGATGAGTGAAGCTGTCTGCAATTCCCAGTGTATGTTGGTTTTCCTTCTCCTTACTACATAACCAATAATTTATTTTATCATCACCATCAACATTAGAATTAGAATTCCTAAACCAGGTCACAAGCATGGATTACAATTGAGGCCCATGCGATTTCACAGAGTTGGGATGGCTGTCTATTCCTGTTACGCTCCTTACCAATGGAAAGCCTGCAGACTAAACTTAAACTTGAGACTCTTGTCCCCCAGTCGCTCATTTAAATATTTATTGGAGGATTTGTATTTTTGTATTGCTTGTAACTGTTTCGGTAATGCAAGTTCTTGTGCTGTTAGGGGAATAACCTATTAGGGAATAACCTGTTAGGAATAACTCGTTAGGGAATAACCTGTTAGGGGAATAACCTGTTAGGGGAATAACCTGTTAGGGGAACAACCTGTTAGGGGAACAACCTGTTAGGGGAACAACCTGTTAGGGGAACAACCTGTTAGGGGAACAACCTGTTAGGGGAATAACCTGTTAGGGGAATAACCTGTTAGGGGAATAACCTGTGAAGGGAATAACCTGTGAGGGGAATAACCTGTTAGGGGAACAACCTGTTAGGGGAATTTGTGTGTAAATGTAACAATCTGCTGCTGTATTTGTTTGTGTTATCTGTGATCGTTTAGTTTGTCTTGTGTAGTTTCTTAATCATTGTACCTAAACTGTATGTGTAAACATGTATAAGCAGGGCCCAGCTGTACAAGAGACCTCCTGCGGGGACGGGGGATGGGATTAAAAATAAACAAATTTAAAATATATAAATAGAGGACAAAACACACGTCACGACAAGAGAGGCAACACTACATGAAGAGAGACCTGAGACAACAACATAGCAAGGCAGCATCATGACAACACAGCATGG
>NC_060180.1:72239370-72243942 GCF_021184085.1 Oncorhynchus gorbuscha | reverse complement strand
AATATGATGTGTTGTAGTATTGTAGGGACCGAGGTTGGCATGGTGATGCATCCAGAAATATGATTATGTGTTGCAGTATTGTAGGGACCGAGGTTGGCATGGTGATGCATCCAGAAATATGATTATGTGTGTAGTATTGTAGGGACCGAGGTTGGCATGGTGATGCATCCAGACAGAACATACAACCACTGTACTGTGAATGTGGTGTAACTCAAAACACAGGACTCTCTGTGACAGAACATGCAAACACTGTACTGTGAATGTGGTGTAACTCAAAACACAGGACTCTCTGTGACAGAACATACAAACACTGTACTGTGAATGTGGTGTAACTCAAAACACAGGACTCTCTGTGACAGAACATGCAAACACTGTACTGTGAATATGGTGTAACTCAAAACACAGGACTACAACGTCTACATTTTCACACAGGGATGGGGGTGGGGTTTTGGGCTGGGTTGGGTCAGACACATTCAGTCAAAACTACAAGCTACAGGCAAGGCTGGTGCCCCCACAGACAACCCCCACCACCCCACCCACAGAATGGGGGCACCTGCCTAGGTCACATACTGCTTTATCTGAATGTATGTATGCAGTGCCAATAGGACACAATCTACTGCTATTACTGTGTTACAGTATCGTACAGTGACACCTACTTGCACACAGTCATAGAGAAGGTCTTTGACTAACGCTGTTCCTCTCAAATGGAACCCTGGACAGCTGCTTCATCGTAAGTTGGTGTTGACGCAGGATGTGGCAGAGTGTCCACATACTGACACGGTTGATATTATGGAATGTTGTGTGATCTGCCATGATTTGCTCTCGTAGTTGATGTAGGCAGATGGTGTTGTTTGCCAACACTAGGTTGACAATGGCCAGTTCCTGTTCATGGTGAACAGACGTTGTCTTTCACCCTCAGGAGGTCGTCTGGCAGTTCTGTAGAAAATACAAGAATATGATGTCATTGGTTAGGTTTTTCTTTACATACTGTTTACAGTAACATCACAACTGTATCACATGTACTTCACAGCACCTATTTGTTTTGTTCACTGAGGAGCATCAACCTAATATTGTAGGACTCCGTTGTATTGTACTGTGATGCAGAATGATGTGCAACAATTACATAGGTACAGTCTAGTGTCGAAAGTTGAAGACATACCTGTTCTCCAGTCTAAATGTCCGTATTATGGATGCTACCGTGAAACGACTCAGGTTGGGCTGGACTCTCTGCCTCCCTCATTGTCAGGCCATGATTTATGACACGGACCACCAAAATGGCCCTAATGTCGTCGGAAATATGTCTATTGTCTATTGCCTGGTCCCCTTATTTGTCCTCATCCTCCTCCACTCACCTCACTCACCTCACTCACCCCACTCATCTCACTCATCTCACTCACCTCACTCATCTCACTCACCTCACTCACCCCACTCACCTCACTCATCTCACTCACCTCACTCACCTCACTCACCTCACTCACCTCACTCACCCCACTCATCTCACTCACCTCACTCACCCCACTCACCCCACTCACCCCACTCACCTCACTCATCTCACTCACCCCACTCACCCCACTCACCTCACTCATCTCACTCACCTCACTCACCCCACTCACCTCACTCATCTCACTCACCCCACTCACCCCACTCCCTCACCTCACTCACCTCACTCACCTCACTCACCCCACTCACCTCACTCATCTCACTCACCCCACTCACCTCACTCACCTCACCTCACTCACCCCACTCACCCCACTCACCCCACTCACCCCACTCACCTCACTCACCTCACTCACCCCACTCACCCTCACCCTCACCTCCTCACCTCACTCACCTCACCTCACCTCACTCATCTCACTCACCTCACTCACCACTCATCACTCACCTCACTCACCCCACTCACCCCACTCACCTCACTCACCTCACTCATCTCACTCACCCCACTCACCCCACTCACCTCACTCATCTCACTCACCTCACTCACCCCACTCACCTCACTCATCTCACTCACCCCACTCACCTCACTCACCTCACCTCACTCACCCCACTCACCCCACTCACCCCACTCACCTCACTCACCTCACTCACCCCACTCACCCCACTCACCTCACTCATCTCACTCACCTCACTCACCCCACTCACCTCACTCATCTCACTCACCCCACTCACCCCACTCACCCCACTCACCTCACTCATCTCACTCACCTCACTCACCCCACTCACCTCACTCATCTCACTCACCCCACTCACCTCACTCACCTCACCTCACTCACCCCACTCACCCCACTCACCCCACTCACCTCACTCACCTCACTCACCCCACTCACCCCACTCACCTCACTCATCTCACTCACCTCACTCACCTCACTCACCTCCACTCACCCCACTCACCTCACTCATCTCACTCACCTCACTCACCTCACTCACCTCACTCACCCCACTCACCCCACTCACCTCACTCATCTCACTCACCTCACTCACCCCACTCACCCCACTCACCTCACTCATCTCACTCACCTCACTCACCTCACTCACCTCACTGCCTCCATGTTTGCAAAGTTTTCACCAAAGAGGTGATCTCACCTGAGGTCTATTTGTAGTGCTAAGGCTCAGACTAATTGGTGTTCAGTTACTGTAGAAGTGTTTTCATGAGTGTGTGTGTGTGTGTGTGTGTGTGTGTGTGTGTGTGTGTGTGTGTGTGTGTGTGTGTGTGTGTGTGTGTGTGTGTGTGTGTGTGTGTGTGTGTGTGTGTGTGTGTGTGTGTGTGTGTGTGTGTGTGTTGCCAATTTCAGGTATGTTTTGCATTGTTAATAGAAGTGTTTTCCCAATGATTGCAAGAGGTTTAATTCTTGAACAAAGTGTCTAATGTAAGACACAGTGTGTCGTGTTTTGTAAGTGTGTTGCAGAATTGCAAACAGAGTGCAAAGCACAAAATGTGTTTGTACTTTTGGTGCCTTTGTTTAAGGGATGGTTGGTTTGAGTTAAGGGTTTGATGCTTTTGTCTAAGCATTCCCTTTCAGTGTGTAAGCAATCGGCAAAAACGGTAATGGTTTGACTGTAGGATGGGAATCAAATCAAGCTTTATTTATACTGCACATTTCAGACAATGCAATGTCCTTCACAGGAAAGAACGAATAAAAAACAATAAAAGTTTAAATATTTACTACACTACAAACATATGATAAAAACAAGAAAAATTACTTTATATAACCAAAATATGAGACTGTGTGTGTGTGTGTGTGTGTGTGTGTGTGTGTGTGTGTGTGTGTGTGTGTGTGTGTGTGTGTGTGTGAGTGTGAGTGTGAGTGTGAGTGTGTGTGTGTGTGTGTGTGTGTGTGTGTGTGTGTGTGTGTGTGTGTGTGTGTGTGTGTGTGTGTGTGTGAGTGAGTGAGTGTGTGTGTGTGTGTGTGTGTGTGTGTGTGTGTGTGTGTGTGTGTGTGTGAGTGTGAGTGTGTGTGTGTGTGTGTGTGTGTGTGTGTGTGTGTGCAGATGTCTAGTTGTTGCATCTCTTAAACCAGACACAGCATCCTCGGTCTCGTGAGAAGATGTTTTATTTGGTTGCTCAGTTTTAGCTCTGGCACAGACTAGTGAACACAGCCCCCGGGCCTGCGATCCAAGCCCCCTCTGTTTTTCTCTCTCACTATCTTTTGTTTCTAGCCCTCCTCTCCTCCTGTACTTTTTCCCCATAGCAGTCATCCTCTGCTCCCCTCTGTCCCTTGTCTGGAAGACCCAGGCTCATTAAAATGCTTGCCACCAGATTCACAGCCACGACCCAGAGAAGGGAGGGGGACCTGGGGCTATAGACCCCAGAGAAGGAAGTGGGACATGGGGCTAGAGAGACCAGAGAAGGGAGGGGGACCTGGGGCTATAGACCCCAGAGAAGGAAGTGGGACATGGGGCGAGAGAGCCCATTGAAGGGAGGGGGACCTGGGGCTAGAGAAACCAGAGAAGGGAGGGGGACCTGGGGCTAGAGAAACCAGAGAAGGAAGTGGGACATGGGGCGAGAGAGCCCATTGAAGGGAGAGGGACCTGGGGCTAGAGAAACCAGAGAAGGGAGGGGGACATGGGGCTAGAGAGACCAGAGAAGGGAGGGGGACCTGGGGCGAGAGAGACCAGAGAAGGAAGTGGGACATGGGGCTAGAGAGACCAGAGAAGGGAGGGGGACCTGGGGCTATAGACCCCAGAGAAGGAAATGTGACATGGGGCTAGAGAGACCAGAGAAGGGAGGGGAACCAGGGACTAGAGAGACCCACAACCCCTTGTAAGAAATTAACCCCAACCGTCTCTCCTAATGACCAGTCCTTTGATATGGTCATCCAGCTGGTCTGGCTCTAATGGCTGAGGTGGGTTACCATGTTAGTGACCTGCCAGGCCAATCCCACTCTCAGGCCAGAGATGAGCTTAGCCTGGCTGGACCTCAGACATCTCCGCCTGGTTCCCATACTCTTATTCTGTTGTTTTTTTAATCCTGACCTGACGGGGTCAGAGTTCAACACCCAGGCAGGGGTCACAGGTGATTGAGCATTGGATTGGCTGATGGAATTGGGAGGAGTTTAGGGATGGGGGTCAAGATGG
>NC_060180.1:72190075-72239270 GCF_021184085.1 Oncorhynchus gorbuscha | reverse complement strand
GGCTAAACAACCACCAATCGGACGCCGAAGGGACGGGCACCTTCATTGGACCAGAACCATGGTCATTGATGAACCAAACCCACAAGGTAATAGCTGGGATAGAGCACCTGCCCAGGACAAGGCTCAATATCCTCCCACCACCAAGCTGGGAAACGTGAGGGTGGATACTGTAGTGACTCAGGGTGGATAATGTAGTGACTCTGGCTGGATACTGTAGTGACTCAGGGTGGATACTGTAGTGACTCGGGCTGGATACTGTAGTGACTCAGGGTGGATACTGTAGTGACTCAGGCTGGATACTGTAGTGACTCAGGGTGGATACTGTAGTGACTCGGGCTGGATACTGTAGTGACTCAGGGTGGATACTGTAGTGACTCAGGGTGGATACTGTAGTGACTCAGGGTGGATACTGTAGTGACTCAGGGTGGATACTGTAGTGACTCAGGGTGGATACTGTCGTGACTCAGGATGGATACTGCAGTGACTCAGTGGATACTGTAGTGACTCGGGATGGATACTGTAGTGACTCAGGGTGGATACTGTAGTGACTCAGGGTGGATACTGTAGTGACTCAGGATGGATACTGTAGTGACTCAGTGGATACTGTAGTGACTCGGGCTGGATACTGAATACTCAATAACACTGTTTGATAGTAAGACATTTACTAATGAAGCCCACTAATTTGGTTGCATTAAAGAGATCATTCAGCATTCCAGCATACAGTCTGCTGCAGGCTCCTGTACTGTGGTGACTTAATATAGAGACGAATCAACCAACTTATAAACTCATTAAAAATGATGGTTTGCCAAAAACACGTCCTCATATTGCACTTCTGGCCCCTGAAATAGAATGAGGAGCTAAAGAGCCCAGCATCAGACATGGCAATGAGGAGAGGTAATCAAGCTAAGTAGAACTGCACAAACCAACGCGTTTGCAAATAAGGCCCATGTTTCTTAAGGAATTTAAATTAAGTTTGTACTCTTAAAAAAGGTGTCTCAACGTTATACTAAATTAAGTATTGATCTCCCTCTGACTCAGAGCATATTTAAACCTTACCCTAACCCAACTCTCTATCACATCTGAAACTAACCTTACCCTAACCCCTCTCGCTAGCATATCTGAACCTAACCTTACTCTAACCACTTGCTAGCATATCTGAACCTAACCTTACTCTAACCACTTGCTATCACATCTGAACCTAACCTTTCCCTAACCCCACTAACTATCATATATAAACCTAACCTTACCCTAACCACTCGATATCCGATCTGAACCTAACCTTACCCTATCCACTCGCTATCACATCTGAACCTAACCTTTCCCTAACCCCACTAACTATCATATATAAACCTAACCTTACCCTAACCCCACTCGCTAACACAATTGAACCTAACCCTACCCTAACCTCACTCGCTAACACATCCAAACCTAACCTTACCCTAACTGCTCTATCTATCACATCTGAACCTAACCTACCCTAACCCCTCTCACTAACACATCTGAACCTAACCTTACCCTAACCCCTCTCACTAACACATCTGAACCTATCCTTACCCTAACCACTCTCACTAACACATCTGAACCTAACCTTACCCTAACCCCTCTCACATCTGAACCTAACCTTACCCTAACCCCTCTCACTAACACATCTGAACCTGACCTTACCCTAACCACTCGCTAGTATATCTGAACCTAACCTTACCCTAACCCCAATCACAATCTTATTTCAACCTTACCCTAACCCCACTCGCTAGCACATCTGAACCTAACCTTACCATAACCACTCACTATCATATCTGAACCCAACCTTACCCTAACCACCTGCTAGCATATCTGAACCTAATCTTACCCTAACCACTCACTAATATGCCTCAATTTAACTTGGATGAACCCACTGGATTATGCTGAGAAAGATTTTATTGTCAAAGTGCTTATGTTTTCATTTGGTCCCCATTCTTGATATTGTATTGTTTTCATTTAATTGTTATGGTGTCAGCTTTCCCCTCTATATTATATTTGGATCGCTCCTTTTAGATCAGATTCTAAAATCTATATTTATTCATTACTTTAGCACCCTTTTAAGAATATCTTCACAGGTAAAAACTATTGTTGTATTCAGGGGATACACAAAACAGAAACACAGATTAATGAAATCAATGAGAGCAACTGAAAATATTGTTTTTTAATTCAGTTGTTACCAATACAACATGCACAAATGCATTATAAGATTCACTCTCCATCACTCTCTGGTTAAAAGTTTGTTTTTCTTCATTGTTTGCATAGTGTCAAGCTAAGCATTTGCGCATACACTCTTACAAAAAAAATGGTTCCAAAAAGGGTTCTTCAGCTGTCCCCATAGAATAATCCCCTTTGGTTCCATGTAGAACCCTCTGTAGGATGGTTTCTACATGGAACCCAGAAGGGTTTTACCTGGAACCAAAAGGGTTCTTCAAAGGGTTCTCCTATGAGGATAGCCCCAAAAAACATTTTACATCTACATCTAGATAGCACTTTTTTCTGAGAGTGTAGTTGTCAAGTTGAATAATGATAGGAGACAGGCACAGGAATACAATTTTTATATTTTTATTTCACTACCTAAAATAGAGTACGTCATGAACATGATGGGGACAAAGCCCAAAACAAACACACATATATAACACAGGGCTGTAACCCAAACAAAGAGCGAGGTGTAAACCTCTAATAAATACACGAGACGAGACCCATAATAACAATACACGGAACGAGACCCGTAATAACAATACACGGAACGAGACCCGTAATAACAATACACGGGACGAGACCCGTAATAACAATACACGGAACGAGACCCGTAATAACTATACACGGGACGACACCCGTAATAACAATACACGGAAAGAGACCAGTAATAACAATACGCGGAACGAGACCCGTAATAACAATAGTGACTCGGGCTGGATGCTGGAGTGACTCAGGGTGGATACTGTAGTGACTCAGGATGGATACTGTAGTGACTCGGGCTGGATACTGTAGTGACTCAGGTTGGATACTGTAGTGACTCAGGGTGGATACTGTAGTGACTCAGGGTGATTACTGTAGTGACTCAGTGGATACTGTAGTGACTCAGGCTGGATACTGTAGTGACTCAGGGTGGATACTGTAGTGACTCAGTGGATACTGTAGTGACTCAGGATGGATACTGTAGTGACTCGGGCTGGGTACTGTAGTGACTCAGGGTGGATACTGTAGTGACTCAGGATGGATACTGTAGTGACTTAGTGGATACTGTAGTGACTCGGGCTGGATACTGTAGTGACTCGGGCTGGATACTGTAGTGACTCAGGGTGGATACTGTAGTGACTCAGGGTGGATACTGTAGTGACTCAGGGTGATTACTGTAGTGACTCAGTGGATACTGTAGTGACTCAGGCTGGATAATGTAGTGACTCAGGGTGGATACTGTAGTGACTCAGTGGATACTGTAGTGACTCAGGATGGATACTGTAGTGACTCGGGCTGGGTACTGTAGTGACTCAGGATGGATACTGTAGTGACTCAGGGTGGATACTGTAGTGACTCAGGATGGATACTGTAGTGACTCAGTGGATACTGTAGTGACTCGGTCTGGATACTGTAGTGACTCGGGCTGGATACTGTAGTGACTCGGGGTGGATACTGTAGTGACTCGGGGTGGATACTGTAGTGACTCAGGGTGGATACTGTAGTGACTCGGGCTGGATACTGTAGTGACTCAGGGTGGATACTGTAGTGACTCAGGGTGGATACTGTAGTGACTCAGGGTGGATACTGTAGTGACTCGGGATGGATACTGTAGTGACTCAGGATTGATACTGTAGTGACTCAGTGGATACTGTAGTGACTCGGGCTGGATACTGTAGTGACTCAGGGTGGATACTGTAGTGACTCGGGTGATTACTGTAGTGACTCAGGCTGGATACTGTAGTGACTCAGGGTGGATACTGTAGTGACTCAGGGTGGATACTGTAGTGACTCGGGTTGGATACTGTAGTGACTCGGGCTGGATACTGTAGTGACTCAGGGTGGATACTGTAGTGACTCAGTGGATACTGTAGTGACTCGGGCTGGATACTGTAGTGACTCAGGGTGTATACTGTAGTGACTCAGGGTGGATACTGTAGTGACTCAGGGTGATTACCGTAGTGACTCAGTGGATACTGTAGTGACTCGGGCTGGATACTGTAGTGACTCAGGGTGGATACTGTAGTGACTCAGGGTGGATACTGTAGTGACTCAGGGTGGATACTGTAGTGACTCAGGATGGATACTGTAGTGACTCAGTGGATACTGTAGTGACTCGGGCTGGATACTGTAGTGACTCAGGGTGGATACTGTAGTGACTCGGGCTGGATACTGTAGTGACTCAGGGTGGATACTGTAGTGACTCGGGCTGGATACTGTAGTGACTCAGGGTGGATACTGTAGTGACTCAGGCTGGATACTGTAGTGACTCAGGGTGGATACTGTAGTGACTCAGGCTGGATGCTGTAGTGGAGGATGAAGGTGGTTCGCCGAGCTAATTTCTAACCCTGAAATATCAAATACAACATTAACTCAAACTAAAATGTGTGTTGCCATCAATAACACTGTTTGATAGTAAGACATTTACTAATGAATCCCACTAATTTGGTTGCATTAAAGAGATCATTCAGCATTCCAGCATACAGTCTGCTGCAGGCTCCTGTACTGTGGTGACTTAATATAGAGACGAATCAACCAACTTATAAACTCATTAAAAATGATGGTTTGCCAAAAACACGTCCTCATATTGCACTTCTGGCCCCTGAAATAGAAAGAGGAGCTAAAGAGCCCAGCATCAGACATGGCAATGAGGAGAGGTAATCAAGCTAAGTAGAACTGCACAAACCAACGCGTTTGCAAATAAGGCCCATGTTTCTTAAGGAATTTAAATTACATCTGAAAGTAACCTTACCCTAACCCCTCTCGCTAGCATATCTGAACTTAACCTTACCCTAACCACTCACTAGCATATCTGAACCTAACCTTACCCTAACCCCGCTCGTTAGCATATCTGAACCTAACCTTACTCTAACCACTTGCTAGCATTGCTGAACCTAATATTACCCTAACCCCACTCGATATCCGATCTGAACCTAACCTTACCCTAACCACTCTCTTGCATATCTGAACCTAACCTTACCCCTAACCTTACCCTATCCACTCGCTAGCATATCTGAACGTAACCTTACCCTAACCACTCGCTATCATATCTGAACCTAACCTTACCCTAACCCCACTCACTATCATATTTAAACCTAACCTTTCCCTAACCCCACTCACTATCATATTTAAACCTAACCTTACCCTAACCCCACTCACTATCATATTTAAACCTAACCTTACCCTAACCCCACTCACTATCATATTTAAACCTAACCTTACTCTAACCCCACTCGCTATCATATCTGAATACACGGAACGAGACCCGTAATAACAATAGTGACTCGGGCTGGATGCTGTAGTGACTCAGTGTGGATACTGTAGTGACTCAGGGTGGATACTGTAGTGACTCAGGGTGGATACTGTAGTGACTCAGTGGATACTGTAGTGACTCGGGCTGGATACTGTAGTGACTCAGGGTGGATACTGTAGTGACTCAGGGTGGATACTGTAGTGACTCAGGGTGATTACCGTAGTGACTCAGGGTGATTACCATAGTGACTCAGTGGATACTGTAGTGACTCGGGCTGGATACTGTAGTGACTCAGGGTGGATACTGTAGTGACTCAGGGTGGATACTGTAGTGACTCAGGGTGATTAATGTAGTGACTCAGTGGATACTGCAGTGACTCAGGGTGGATACTGTAGTGACTCAGGGTGGATACTGTAGTGACTCAGGGTGATTACCGTAGTGACTCAGGGTGATTACCATAGTGACTCAGTGGATACTGTAGTGACTCGGGCTGGATACTGTAGTGACTCAGGGTGGATACTGTAGTGACTCAGGGTGGATACTGTAGTGACTCAGGGTGGATACTGTCGTGACTCAGGATGGATACTGCAGTGACTCAGTGGATACTGTAGTGACTCAGGGTGGATACTGTAGTGACTCAGGGTGGATAATGTAGTGACTCTGCCTGGATACTGTAGTGACTCAGGGTGGATACTGTAGTGACTCGGGGTGGATACTGTAGTGACTCGGGCTGGATACTGTAGTGACTCAGGGTGGATACTGTAGTGACTCAGGCTGGATACTGTAGCCGTGGCTAATGGGGAAAGGGGATGGAGCCAGTCGGGCACATCCCAGGCAAAGGGGGGATGCGGGGAAGCGGGCTAGGACCGATGACACCCGTGCCGGGAGAAGGGAGAGGCGGGAGGCGTGAGCCCCCTACCCTACCCAACCCGCAGCATAGCTGGATTTTTGGAGCTCAGCCCCATGCCGGCGGCTGGCAACCCGTTAATGATCCTTCCGCAGGTTCACCTGAAATTAGCTCGGCGAACCACATTCATCCTCCACTACAGCATCCAGCCTGAGTCACTACAGTATCCACCCTGAGTCACTACAGTATCCAGCCTGAGTCACTACAGTATCCACCCTGAGTCACTACAGTATCCAGCCCGAGTCACTACAGTATCCACCCTGAGTCACTACAGTATCCACCCTGAGTCACTACAGTATCCAGCCCGAGTCACTACAGTATCCACTGAGTCACTATGGTAATCACCCTGAGTCACTACGGTAATCACCCTGAGTCACTACAGTATCCACCCTGAGTCACTACAGTATCCACCCTGAGTCACTGCAGTATCCACTGAGTCACTACATTAATCACCCTGAGTCACTACAGTATCCACCCTGAGTCACTACAGTATCCAGCCCGAGTCACTACAGTATCCACTGAGTCACTACAGTACCCAGCCCGAGTCACTACAGTATCCATCCTGAGTCACTACAGTATCCACTGAGTCACTACAGTATCCACCCTGAGTCACTACAGTATCCAGCCTGAGTCACTACAGTATCCACTGAGTCACTACAGTAATCACCCTGAGTCACTACAGTATCCACCCTGAGTCACTACAGTATCCACCCTGAGTCACTACAGTATCCAGCCCGAGTCACTACAGTATCCATCCTGAGTCACTACAGTATCCACCCTGAGTCACTCCAGCATCCAGCCCGAGTCACTATTGTTATTACGGGTCTCGTTCCGCGTATTGTTATTACTGGTCTCTTTCCGTGTATTGTTATTACGGGTGTCGTCCCGTGTATAGTTATTACGGGTCTCGTTCCGTGTATTGTTATTACGGGTCTCGTCCCGTGTATTGTTATTACGGGTCTCGTTCCGTGTATTGTTATTACGGGTCTCGTTCCGTGTATTGTTATTATGGGTCTCGTCTCGTGTATTTATTAGAGGTTTACACCTCGCTCTTTGTTTGGGTTACAGCCCTGTGTTATATATGTGTGTTTGTTTTGGGCTTTGTCCCCATCATGTTCATGACGTACTCTATTTTAGGTAGTGAAATAAAAATATAAAAATTGTATTCCTGTGCCTGTCTCCTATCATTATTCAACTTGACAACTACACTCTCAGAAAAAAGTGCTATCTAGATGTAGATGTAAAATGTTTTTTGGGGCTATCCTCATAGGAGAACCCTTTGAAGAACCCTTTTTGGTTCCAGGTAAAACCCTTCTGGGTTCCATGTAGAAACCATCCTACAGAGGGTTCTACATGGAACCAAAGGGGATTATTCTATGGGGACAGCTGAAGAACCCTTTTTGGAACCATTTTTTTTGTAAGAGTGTATGCGCAAATGCTTAGCTTGACACTATGCAAACAATGAAGAAAAACAAACTTTTAACCAGAGAGTGATGGAGAGTGAATCTTATAATGCATTTGTGCATGTTGTATTGGTAACAACTGAATTAAAAAACAATATTTTCAGTTGCTCTCATTGATTTCATTAATCTGTGTTTCTGTTTTGTGTATCCCCTGAATACAACAATAGTTTTTACCTGTGAAGATATTCTTAAAAGGGTGCTAAAGTAATGAATAAATATAGATTTTAGAATCTGATCTAAAAGGAGCGATCCAAATATAATATAGAGGGGAAAGCTGACACCATAACAATTAAATGAAAACAATACAATATCAAGAATGGGGACCAAATGAAAACATAAGCACTTTGACAATAAAATCTTTCTCAGCATAATCCAGTGGGTTCATCCAAGTTAAATTGAGGCATATTAGTGAGTGGTTAGGGTAAGATTAGGTTCAGATATGCTAGCAGGTGGTTAGGGTAAGGTTGGGTTCAGATATGATAGTGAGTGGTTATGGTAAGGTTAGGTTCAGATGTGCTAGCGAGTGGGGTTAGGGTAAGGTTGAAATAAGATTGTGATTGGGGTTAGGGTAAGGTTAGGTTCAGATATACTAGCGAGTGGTTAGGGTAAGGTCAGGTTCAGATGTGTTAGTGAGAGGGGTTAGGGTAAGGTTAGGTTCAGATGTGAGAGGGGTTAGGGTAAGGTTAGGTTCAGATGTGTTAGTGAGAGTGGTTAGGGTAAGGATAGGTTCAGATGTGTTAGTGAGAGGGGTTAGGGTAAGGTTAGGTTCAGATGTGTTAGTGAGAGGGGTTAGGGTAGGTTAGGTTCAGATGTGATAGATAGAGCAGTTAGGGTAAGGTTAGGTTTGGATGTGTTAGCGAGTGAGGTTAGGGTAGGGTTAGGTTCAATTGTGTTAGCGAGTGGGGTTAGGGTAAGGTTAGGTTTATATATGATAGTTAGTGGGGTTAGGGAAAGGTTAGGTTCAGATGTGATAGCGAGTGGATAGGGTAAGGTTAGGTTCAGATCGGATATCGAGTGGTTAGGGTAAGGTTAGGTTTATATATGATAGTTAGTGGGGTTAGGGAAAGGTTAGGTTCAGATGTGATAGCAAGTGGTTAGAGTAAGGTTAGGTTCAGATATGCTAGCAAGTGGTTAGAGTAAGGTTAGGTTCAGATATGCTAGCGAGAGGAGTTAGGGTAAGGTTAGTTTCAGATGTGATAGAGAGTTGGGTTAGGGTAAGGTTTAAATATGCTCTGAGTCAGAGGGAGATCAATACTTAATTTAGTATAACGTTGAGACACCTTTTTTAAGAGTACAAACTTAATTTAAATTCCTTAAGAAACATGGGCCTTATTTGCAAACGCGTTGGTTTGTGCAGTTCTACTTAGCTTGATTACCTCTCCTCATTGCCATGTCTGATGCTGGGCTCTTTAGCTCCTCATTCTATTTCAGGGGCCAGAAGTGCAATATGAGGACGTGTTTTTGGCAAACCATCATTTTTAATGAGTTTATAAGTTGGTTGATTCGTCTCTATATTAAGTCACCACAGTACAGGAGCCTGCAGCAGACTGTATGCTGGAATGCTGAATGATCTCTTTAATGCAACCAAATTAGTGGGCTTCATTAGTAAATGTCTTACTATCAAACAGTGTTATTGATGGCAACACACTTTTTAGTTTGAGTTAATGTTGTATTTGATATTTCAGGGTTAGAAATTAGCTCGGCGAACCACCTTCATCCTCCACAACAGCATCCAGCCTGAGTCAATACAGTATCCACGCTGAGTCACTACAGTATCCATCCCGAGTCACTACAGTATCCACTGAGTCACTACAGTATCCATCCTGAGTCACTACAGTATCCACCCTGAGTCACTACAGTATCCAGCCCGAGTCACTACAGTATCCAGCCCGAGTCACTACAGTATCCAGCCTGAGTCACTACAGTATCCACTGAGTCACTACAGTATCCACTGGGTCACTACAGTAATCACCCTGAGTCACTACAGTATCCAACCTGAGTCACTACAGTATCCACCCTGAGTCACTACAGTATCCACCCCGAGTCACTACAGTATCCAGCCTGAGTCACTACAGTATCCACTGAGTCACTACAGTATCCATCCTGAGTCACTACAGTATCCACCCTGAGTCACTAGAGTATCCAGCCCGAGTCACTACAGTATCCAGCCCGAGTCACTACAGTATCCAGCCCGAGTCACTACAGTATCCACCCTGAGTCACTACAGTATCCATCCTGAGTCACTACAGCATCCAGCCTGAGTCACTACAGTATCCACCCGAGTCACTACAGTATCCACCCTGAGTCACTACAGTATCCATCCTGAGTCACTACAGTATCCAGCCCGAGTCACTGCAGTATCCACTGAGTCACTACATTAATCACCCTGAGTCACTACAGTATCCACCCTGAGTCACTACAGTATCCAGCCCGAGTCACTACAGTATCCACCCTGAGTCACTACAGTATCCACCCTGATTCACTACAGTATCCATCCTGAGTCACTACAGTATCCACTGAGTCACTACAGTATCCACCCTGAGTCACTACAGTATCCACCCTGAGTCACTACAGTATCCACCCTGAGTCACTACAGTATCCAGCCCGAGTCAATACAGTATCCAGCCCGAGTCACTACAGTATCCACTGAGTCACTACAGTATCCACCCTGAGTCACTACAGTATCCACCCTGAGTCACTACAGTATCCAGCCCAAGTCACTACAGTATCCACTGAGTCACTACATTATCCACCCTGAGTCACTACAGTATCCACCCTGAGTCACTACAGTATCCAGCCTGAGTCACTACAGTATCCAGCCCGAGTCACTACAGTATCCACTGAGTCACTACAGTATCCACCCTGAGTCACTACAGTATCCAGCCCGAGTCAATACAGTATCCACCCCGAGTCACTGCAGTATCCACCCTGAGTCACTACAGTATCCAGCCCGAGTCACTACAGTATCCAGCCCGAGTCACTGCAGTATCCACTGAGTCACTACATTAATCACCCTGAGTCACTACAGTATCCACCCTGAGTCACTACAGTATCCAGCCCGAGTCACTACAGTATCCACTGAGTCACTACAGTATCCACCCTGAGTCACTACAGTATCCACCCTGAGTCACTACAGTATCCACCCTGAGTCACTACAGTATCCAGCCCGAGTCACTACAGTATCCACCCTGAGTCACTACAGCATCCAGCCCGAGTCACTATTGTTATTACGGGTCTCGTTCCGTGTATTGTTATTACGGGTTTCGTTCCGTGTATTGTTATTACGGGTCTCGTTCTGTGTATTGTTATTACGGGTCTCGTTCCGTGTATTGTTATTACGGGTCTCGTTCCGTGTGTTGTTATTACGGGTCTCGTCCCGTGTATTCAGATATGATAGCGAGTGGGGTTAGGGAAAGGTTAGGCTCAGATGTGATAGCGAGTGGGGTTAGGGTAAGGTTAGGTTCAGATATGCTAGCGAGTGGATAGGGTAAGGTTAGGTTCAGATATGCAAGAGAGTGGTTAGGGTAAGGTTAGGTTCAGATCGGATAGCGAGTGGGGTTAGGGTAAGATTACGTTCAGGTATGCTAGCAAGTGGTTAGGGTAAGGTTAGGTTCAGATATGCTAGCAAGTGGTTAGAGTAAGGTTAGGTTCAGATATGCTAACGAGCGGGGTTAGGATAAGGTTAGGTTCAGATGTGATAGTGAGTGGGGTTAGGGTAAGGTTACGTTCAGATGTGCTAGCGAGAGGGGTTAGGGCAAGGTTAGGTTCAGATATGCTAGCGAGTGGGGTTAGGGTAAGGTTAGGTTCAGATGTGTTAGCGAGAGGGAATAGGGTAAGGTTACGTTCAGATGTGATAGCGAGAGGAGTTAGGGTAAGGTTAGGTTCAGATATGCTAGTGAGTGGTTAGGGTAAGGTTAGGTTCAGATATGCTAACGAGCGGGGTTAGGATAAGGTTAGGTTCAGATGTGATAGTGAGTGGGGTTAGGGTAAGGTTAGGTTCAGATGTGTTAGCGAGAGGGAATAGGGTAAGGTTACGTTCAGATGTGCTAGCGAGAGGGGTTAGGGCAAGGTTAGGTTCAGATATGCTAGCGAGTGGGGTTTGTGTAAGGTTAGTTTCAGATGTGATAGAGATTTGGGTTAGGGTAAGGTTTAAATATGCTCTGAGTCAGAAGGAGATCAATACTTAATTTAGTATAACGTTGAGACACCTTTTTTAAGAGTACAAACTTAATTTAAATTCCTTAAGAAACATGGGCCTTATTTGCAAACGCGTTGGTTTGTGCAGTTCTACTTAGCTTGATTACCTCTCCTCATTGCCATGTCTGATGCTGGGCTCTTTAGCTCCTCATTCTATTTCAGAGGCCAGAAGTGCAATATGAGGACGTGTTTTTGGCAAACCATCATTTTTAATTAGTTTATAAGTTGGTTGATTCCTCTCTATATTAAGTCACCACAGTACAGGAGCCTGCAGCAGACTGTATGCTGGAATGCTGAATGATCTCTTTAATGCAACCAAATTAGTGGGATTCATTAGTAAATGTCTTACTTTCAAATAGTGTTATTGATGGCAACACACTTTTTAGTTTGAGTTAATGTTGTATTTGATATTTCAGGGTTAGAAATTAGCTCGGCGAACAACCTTCATCCTCCACTACAGCATCCAGCCTGAGTCACTACAGTATCCACCCTGAGTCACTACAGTATCCAGCCCGAGTCACTACAGTATCCACTGAGTCACTACAGTATCCATCCTGAGTCACTACAGTATCCACCCTGAGTCACTACAGTATCCACCCTGAGTCACTACAGTAATCACCCGAGTCACTACAGTATCCACCCTGAGTCACTACAGTATCCAGCCCGAGTCACTACAGTATCCACTGAGTCACTACAGTATCCATCCTGAGTCACTACAGTATCCATCGTGAGTCACTACAGTATCCACCCTGAGTCACTACAGTATCCAGCCTGAGTCACTACAGTATCCACTGAGTCACTACAGTATCCACTGAGTCACTACAGTAATCACCCTGAGTCACTACAGTATCCACCCTGAGTCACTACAGTATCCACCCTGAGTCACTACAGTATCCAGCCCGAGTCACTACAGTATCCACCCTGAGTCACTACAGTATCCACCCTGAGTCACTACAGTATCCAGCCCGAGACACTACAGTATCCAGCCCGAGTCACTACAGTATCCAGCCCGAGTCACTACAGTATCCACTGAGTCACTACAGTATCCACCCTGAGTCACTACAGTATCCAGCCCGAGTCACTACAGTATCCAGCCCGAGTCACTACAGTATCCAGCCCGAGTCACTACAGTATCCACTGAGTCACTACAGTAATCACCCTGAGTCACTACAGTATCCACCCTGAGTCACTACAGTATCCACCCTGAGTCACTACAGTATCCAGCCCGAGTCACTACAGTATCCACTAAGTCACTACAGTATCCATCCTGAGTCACTACAGTATCCACCCTGAGTCACTACAGTACCCAGCCCGAGTCACTACAGTATCCATCCTGAGTCACTACAGTATCCACTGAGTCACTACAGTATCCATCCTGAGTCACTACAGTATCCACTGAGTCACTACAGTATCCACCCTGAGTCACTACAGTATCCAGCCTGAGTCACTACAGTATCCACTGAGTCACTACAGTAATCACCCTGAGTCACTACAGTATCCACCCTGAGTCACTACAGTATCCAGCCCGAGTCACTACAGTATCCACCCTGAGTCACTACAGTATCCACCCTGATTCACTACAGTATCCATCCTGAGTCACTACAGTATCCACTGAGTCACTACAGTATCCACCCTGAGTCACTACAGTATCCACCCTGAGTCACTACAGTATCCACCCTGAGTCACTACAGTATCCAGCCCGAGTCAATACAGTATCCAGCCCGAGTCACTACAGTATCCACTGAGTCACTACAGTATCCACCCTGAGTCACTACAGTATCCACCCTGAGTCACTACAGTATCCAGCCCAAGTCACTACAGTATCCACTGAGTCACTACATTATCCACCCTGAGTCACTACAGTATCCACCCTGAGTCACTACAGTATCCAGCCTGAGTCACTACAGTATCCAGCCCGAGTCACTACAGTATCCACTGAGTCACTACAGTATCCACCCTGAGTCACTACAGTATCCAGCCCGAGTCAATACAGTATCCACCCCGAGTCACTGCAGTATCCACCCTGAGTCACTACAGTATCCAGCCCGAGTCACTACAGTATCCAGCCCGAGTCACTGCAGTATCCACTGAGTCACTACATTAATCACCCTGAGTCACTACAGTATCCACCCTGAGTCACTACAGTATCCAGCCCGAGTCACTACAGTATCCACTGAGTCACTACAGTATCCACCCTGAGTCACTACAGTATCCACCCTGAGTCACTACAGTATCCACCCTGAGTCACTACAGTATCCAGCCCGAGTCACTACAGTATCCACCCTGAGTCACTACAGCATCCAGCCCGAGTCACTATTGTTATTACGGGTCTCGTTCCGTGTATTGTTATTACGGGTTTCGTTCCGTGTATTGTTATTACGGGTCTCGTTCTGTGTATTGTTATTACGGGTCTCGTTCCGTGTATTGTTATTACGGGTCTCGTTCCGTGTGTTGTTATTACGGGTCTCGTCCCGTGTATTCAGATATGATAGCGAGTGGGGTTAGGGAAAGGTTAGGCTCAGATGTGATAGCGAGTGGGGTTAGGGTAAGGTTAGGTTCAGATATGCTAGCGAGTGGATAGGGTAAGGTTAGGTTCAGATATGCAAGAGAGTGGTTAGGGTAAGGTTAGGTTCAGATCGGATAGCGAGTGGGGTTAGGGTAAGATTACGTTCAGGTATGCTAGCAAGTGGTTAGGGTAAGGTTAGGTTCAGATATGCTAGCAAGTGGTTAGAGTAAGGTTAGGTTCAGATATGCTAACGAGCGGGGTTAGGATAAGGTTAGGTTCAGATGTGATAGTGAGTGGGGTTAGGGTAAGGTTACGTTCAGATGTGCTAGCGAGAGGGGTTAGGGCAAGGTTAGGTTCAGATATGCTAGCGAGTGGGGTTTGTGTAAGGTTAGTTTCAGATGTGTTATTTAGAGGGGTTAGGGTAAGGATAGGTTCAGATGTTTTAGTGAGTGGGGTTAGGGTAAGGTTAGGTTCAGATGTGTTAGCGAGAGGGAATAGGGTAAGGTTACGTTCAGATGTGATAGCGAGAGGAGTTAGGGTAAGGTTAGGTTCAGATATGCTAGTGAGTGGTTAGGGTAAGGTTAGGTTCAGATATGCTAACGAGCGGGGTTAGGATAAGGTTAGGTTCAGATGTGATAGTGAGTGGGGTTAGGGTAAGGTTAGGTTCAGATGTGTTAGCGAGAGGGAATAGGGTAAGGTTACGTTCAGATGTGCTAGCGAGAGGGGTTAGGGCAAGGTTAGGTTCAGATATGCTAGCGAGTGGGGTTTGTGTAAGGTTAGTTTCAGATGTGATAGAGATTTGGGTTAGGGTAAGGTTTAAATATGCTCTGAGTCAGAAGGAGATCAATACTTAATTTAGTATAACGTTGAGACACCTTTTTTTAAGAGTACAAACTTAATTTAAATTCCTTAAGAAACATGGGCCTTATTTGCAAACGCGTTGGTTTGTGCAGTTCTACTTAGCTTGATTACCTCTCCTCATTGCCATGTCTGATGCTGGGCTCTTTAGCTCCTCATTCTATTTCAGAGGCCAGAAGTGCAATATGAGGACGTGTTTTTGGCAAACCATCATTTTTAATTAGTTTATAAGTTGGTTGATTCCTCTCTATATTAAGTCACCACAGTACAGGAGCCTGCAGCAGACTGTATGCTGGAATGCTGAATGATCTCTTTAATGCAACCAAATTAGTGGGATTCATTAGTAAATGTCTTACTTTCAAATAGTGTTATTGATGGCAACACACTTTTTAGTTTGAGTTAATGTTGTATTTGATATTTCAGGGTTAGAAATTAGCTCGGCGAACAACCTTCATCCTCCACTACAGCATCCAGCCTGAGTCACTACAGTATCCACCCTGAGTCACTACAGTATCCAGCCCGAGTCACTACAGTATCCACTGAGTCACTACAGTATCCATCCTGAGTCACTACAGTATCCACCCTGAGTCACTACAGTATCCACCCTGAGTCACTACAGTAATCACCCGAGTCACTACAGTATCCACCCTGAGTCACTACAGTATCCAGCCCGAGTCACTACAGTATCCACTGAGTCACTACAGTATCCATCCTGAGTCACTACAGTATCCATCCTGAGTCACTACAGTATCCACCCTGAGTCACTACAGTATCCAGCCTGAGTCACTACAGTATCCACTGAGTCACTACAGTATCCACTGAGTCACTACAGTAATCACCCTGAGTCACTACAGTATCCACCCTGAGTCACTACAGTATCCACCCTGAGTCACTACAGTATCCAGCCCGAGTCACTACAGTATCCACCCTGAGTCACTACAGTATCCACCCTGAGTCACTACAGTATCCAGCCCGAGACACTACAGTATCCAGCCCGAGTCACTACAGTATCCAGCCCGAGTCACTACAGTATCCACTGAGTCACTACAGTATCCACCCTGAGTCACTACAGTATCCAGCCCGAGTCACTACAGTATCCAGCCCGAGTCACTACAGTATCCAGCCCGAGTCACTACAGTATCCACTGAGTCACTACAGTAATCACCCTGAGTCACTACAGTATCCACCCTGAGTCACTACAGTATCCACCCTGAGTCACTACAGTATCCAGCCCGAGTCACTACAGTATCCACTAAGTCACTACAGTATCCATCCTGAGTCACTACAGTATCCACCCTGAGTCACTACAGTACCCAGCCCGAGTCACTACAGTATCCATCCTGAGTCACTACAGTATCCACTGAGTCACTACAGTATCCATCCTGAGTCACTACAGTATCCACTGAGTCACTACAGTATCCACCCTGAGTCACTACAGTATCCAGCCTGAGTCACTACAGTATCCACTGAGTCACTACAGTAATCACCCTGAGTCACTACAGTATCCACCCTGAGTCACTACAGTATCCAGCCCGAGTCACTACAGTATCCACGGAGTCACTACAGTATCCATCCTGAGTCACTACAGTATCCACCCTGAGTCACTCCAGCATCCAGCCCGAGTCACTATTGTTATTACGGGTCTCGTTCCGCGTATTGTTATTACTTGTCTCGTTCCGTGTATAGTTATTATGGGTCTCGTTCCGTGTATTGTTATTACGGGTCTCGTCCCGTGTATTGTTATTACGGGTCTCGTTCCGTGTATTGTTATTACGGGTCTCGTCCCGTGTATTGTTATTACGGGTCTCGTTCCGTGTATTGTTATTACGGGTCTCAACCCGTGTATTGTTATTACGGGTCTCGTTCCGTGTATTGTTATTACGGGTCTCGTCTCGTGTATTTATTAGAGGTTTACACCTCGCTCTTTGTTTGGGTTACAGCCCTGTGTTATATATGTGTGTTTATTTTGGGCTTTGTCCCCATCATGTTCATGATGTACTCTATTTTAGGTAGTGAAATAAAAATATAAAAATCGTATTCCTGTGCCTGTCTCCTATCATTATTCAACGTGACAACTACACTCTCAGAAAAAAGTGGTATCTAGATGTAGATGTAAAATGTTTTTTGGGGCTATCCTCATAGGAGAACCCTTTGAAGAACCCTCTTTGGTTCCAGGTAAAACCCTTCTGGGTTCCATGTAGAACCCATCCTACAGAGGGTTCTACATGGAACCAAAGGGGATTATTCTATGGGGACAGCTGAAGAACCCTTTTTGGAACCATTTTTTTTTGTAAGAGTGTATGCGCAAACGCTTAGCTTGACACTATGCAAACAATGAAGAAAAACTAACTTTTAACCAGAGAGTGATGGAGAGTGAATCTTATAATGCATTTGTGCATGTTGTATTGGTAACAACTGAATTAAAAAACAATATTTTCAGTTGCTCTCATTGATTTCATTAATCTGTGTTTCTGTTTTGTGTATCCCCTGAATACAACATTAGTTTTTACCTGTGAAGATATTCTTAAAAGTAATGAATAAATATAGATTTTAGAATCTGATCTAAAAGGAGCGATCCAAATATAATATAGAGGGGAAAGCTGACACCATAACAATTAAATGAAAACAATACAATATCAAGAATGGGGACCAAATGAAAACATAAGCACTTTGACAATAAAATCTTTCTCAGCATAATCCAGTGGGTTCATCCAAGTTAAATTGAGGCATATTAGTGAGTGGTTAGGGTAAGATTAGGTTCAGATATGCTAGCAGGTGGTTAGGGTAAGGTTAGGTTCAGATATGCTAGCAGGTGGTTAGGGTAAGGTTGGGTTCAGATATGATAGTGAGTGGTTAGGGTAAGGTTAGGTTCAGATGTGCTAGCGAGTGGTTAGGGTAAGGTCAGGTTCAGATGTGTTAGTGAGAGTGGTTAGGGTAAGGTTAGGTTCAGATGTGTTAGTGAGAGGGGTTAGGGTAAAGTTAGGTTCAGATGTGAGAGTGGTTAGGGTAAGGTTAGGTTCAGATGTGTTAGTGAGAGGGCTTAGGGTAAGGTTAGGTTCAGATGTGTTAGTGAGAGTGGTTAGGGTAAGGATAGGTTCAGATATGTTAGCGAGAGGGGTTCGGGTAGGTTAGGTTCAGATGTGATAGATAGAGCAGTTAGGGTAAGGTTAGGTTCGGATATGCTAGTGAGTGGTTAGGGTAAGGTTAAGTTCAGATATGCTAGCGAGAGGGGTTAGGGTAAGGTTAGGTTCAGATGTGTTAGCGAGTGAGGTTAGGGTAAGGTTAGGTTCAGATGTGATAGCGAGTGGGGTTAGGGTAAGATTAGGTTCAGCTATGCTAGCAAGTGGTTAGGGTAAGGTTTGGTTCAGATATGCTAGCAAGTGGTTAGAGTAAGGTTAGGTTCAGATATGCTAACGAGCGGGGTTAGGGTAAGGCAAAGTTCAGATGTGTTATTTAGAGGGGTTAGGGTAAGGTTAGTTTCAGTTGTGATAGAGAGTTGGGTTAGGGTAAGGTTTAAATATGCTTGTGATTGGGGTTAGGGTAAGGTTAGTTTCAGATGTGATAGAGAGTTGGGTTAGGGTAAGGTTAGTTTCAGATGTGATAGAGAGTTGGGTTAGGGTAAGGTTAGTTTCAGATATGCTAGCGAGAGGGGTTAGGGTAAGGTTAGTTTCAGATGTGATAGAGAGTTGGGTTAGGGTAAGGTTTAAATATGCTTGTGATTGGGGTCAGGTTAAGGTTAGTTTCAGATGTGATAGAGAGTTGGGTTAGGGTAAGGTTAGTTTCAGATGTGATAGAGAGTTGGGTCAGGGTAAGGTTTAAATATGCTTGTGATTGGGGTTAGGGTAAGGTTAGTTTCAGATGTGATAGAGAGTTGGGTTAGGGTAAGGTTTAAATATGCTTGTGATTGGGGTTAGGGTAAGGTTAGTTTCAGATGGCAATCAGAGACATGATGTTAATTTGCCAGAATTTGACATAATTATGCCATGACATTGAAGGTTGTGCAATGTAACAGCAATATTTATGCTTATGGATGCCACCCGTTCAATAAAATACAGAACAGTTCCGTATTTCACTGAAATAATAAATGTTTTGTTTTCAAAATTATAGTTTCCGGATTTGACCATATTAATGACCAAAGGCTCGTATTTCTGTGTGTTTATTATATTATAATTAAGTCTATGATTTGATATGTGATAGAGCAGTCTGACTTAGCAGTGGTAGGCAGTAGCACTCTCGTGAGCATTCATTCAAACAGCACTTTCCTGCATTTGCCAGCAGCTCTTCACAATGCTTGAAGCACAGAGCTGTTCATGACTTCAAGCCTATCAACTCCCGATATTAGGCTGGCAGTATTATAGTGCCTATAAGAACATCCAATAGTCAAATGGAATATGAAATACAAATGGTATAAGAGAAATAGTCCTATAATAACTGCAACCTAAAACTTCTTAAAAACGGTGAATATTGAAGATTCATGTTAAAAGGAACCACCAGCTTTCATATGTTCTCATGTTCTGAGCAAGGAACTTAAAACGTTAGTGTTTTTACATGGCACATATTGCACTTTTACTTTCTTCTCCAACACTTTGTTTTTGCATTATTTAAACCAAATTGAACATGCTTCATTATTTATTTGAGGCTAAATCGATTTTTATTTATGTGTTATATTAAGTTAAAATAAAAGTGTTCATTAAGTATTGTGAGTATTGTCATTATTACAAATATATGTATATATATATATATATATAAATTGGCCGATTAATCGCTATCAGCTTTTGTTGGTCCTCCAATAATTGCTATCGGTATCGGCATTGACAAATCATAATCAATCGACCTCTAGTACATACCCCAACCAGAAGCCATGGATTACAGGCAACATTCGCACTGAGCTAAAGGGTAGAGCTGCCGCTCTTTAACCCGGAAGATTTTTAAGAAATCCTGCTATGCCCTCCGACGAACCATTAAACAGGCAAAGTGTCAATACAGGACTAAAATCAAATCGTACTACACCGGCTCTGACGCTCGTCGGATATGGCAGGGCTTGAAACCATTACAGACTACAAAGGGAAGCACAGCCGAGAGCTGCCTAGTGACACAAGCTTACCAGATGAGCTAAATAACTTCTATGCACGCTTCAAGGAAAGTAACACTGAAACATGCATGAGAGCATCAGCGGTTCTGGATGACGGTGTGATCACGCTCTCCACAGCCGATGTGAGTAAGACCTTTAAACAGGTCAACATTCACAAGGCCACAGGGCCAGATGGATTACCAGGACGAGTGCTCCGAGCATGCACTGACCAACTGGCAGGTGTCTTCACTGACATTTTCAACCTCTCCCTGAGTCTATAATACCAACATATTTCAAGCAGACCACCACTGTGCCCAAGAACACTAAGGTAACCTGCCTAAATGACTACTGACCCATAGCACTCACGTCTGTAGCCATGAAATGTTTTGAAAGTGGAGCAGTTTGAGAGCTTCAAGTTCCTTGGTGTCCACATCACCAACAAACTAACATGGTTCAAGCACATCAAGACAGTCGTGAAGAGGGCAAAACAAAACCTATTCACCCTCAGAGACTGAAAAGATTTGGCATGGGTCCTCAGATCCTCAAAAGGTTTTACAGCTGCCTGGTATGGTAACTGCTCGGCCTCCGATCGCATTGCACTACAGAGAGTAGTGCGTACGGCCTAGTACATCACCGGGGCCAAGCTTCCTACCATCCAGGACCTCACCAGGCGGTGTCAGAAGAAGGCCCTAAAAATTGTCAAAGACTCCAGTCACCCTAGTCATAGACTGTTCTCTCTGCTACTGCACGGCAAGCGGTACCAGAGCGCCAAATCTAGGTCCAAGATGCTTCTATGCACCCCCAAGCACTAAGACTCCTGATCATCTAATCAAATGGCTACCCAGACTATTTGCATTGCCCCCCCCACACACACCTTCTACACTACTGCTACTCTCTGTTATTATCTATGCATAGTCAATTTAATAACTCTACCTACATTTAGATATTACCTCAATTACCTCGACACCGGTGTCCCCCGCACATTGACTCTGTACCGGTACCTCCAGTATATAGCTTCTTTATTGTTATTTACTGCTGCTCTTTAATTGTTTGTTACTTTTATCTCTTACTTTTTTAAGGTATTTTCTTAAAACTGCATTGTTGGTTAAGGGCTTGTAAGTAAGCATTTCACTGTAAGGTCTACACCTGTTGTATTCGGCACATAACAAATACAATTGTATTTTATTTTAATTGTAATTTTCCTAAGTCCCTCTTTGTGGCACCTGACCACACGACTGAACAGTAGTCCAGGTGCAACAATGTTGATGGTGTTGTTAAGATGGCAGAGCAATGCTTTATTATAGACAAACTTCTCATCTTAGCTACTGTTGTGTCAACATGACAGTTTACTCCAAGCAGCTTAGTCTCCTCAACTTGCTCAATTTCCACATTATTATTATTATTATTTCCACATTATCCATTACAATATTAGAGGTTCAGGGTTTAGTGAATAATTTGTCCCAAATACAATGCTTTTTGTTTATGAAATATTTAGGACTAACTTATTTCTTGCCACTCGTTCTGAAACTAACTGCAACTCTTTGTTAAGTGTTGCAGTCATTTCAGTCGCTGTAGTAGCTGACGTGTATAGTTTTGAGTCATCCACATACATAGAGACTTCACTTAAAGCTAGTGGCGTGTCGTTAGTAAAGATTTTAAAAATTAAGGGGCAAAACAGCTACCTTGGAGAGGTTTCCATTAAAGAACACCCTCTGTGTTCTGTTAGACAGGTAACTATTTATCTACAATATAGCAGGGGGTGTAAAGCCATAACACATACATTATAGCAGGGGGTGTAAAGCCATAACACATACATTATAGCAGGGTTGTATAAAGCCATAACACATACATTATAGCAGGGGGTGTAAAGCCATAACACATATATTTTTTTCCAGCAGTAGACTATGATCAATAATGTCAAAAGTCTAAAAAAAACAGCCCCCACAATATTTTTATCACACATTTCTCTCAGCCAATAACCAATCATTTGTAGAAGTGCTGTGCTTGTTGAATAATCCTTCCTTATAAGCGTGTCGAAAGTCTGTTGTCAATTTTTGTACTGTAAAATAGCATTGTATCTGGTCAAACACAATTTTTTCCAAAAGTTTACTAAAGATTGGTTACAGGCTGATTGGTTGGCTATTTGAGCCAGTTAAGGGGCCTTTACTATACTTGGGTAGCGGAATGACTTTTGCTTCCCTCGAGGCCTGAGGGCACATACTTTCTAGTAGGCTTAAATTGAAGATATGGCAAATAGGAGTGGCAATATCCTCCGATATTATCCTCAGTAATTTTCCATCCAAGTTGTCAGACCCTGGTGGCTTGTCATTGTTGACAGACAACAATACATTTTTCACCTCTTCCACACTCACTTTACATAATACAAAATTACAACGCTTGTCTTTTATCATTTGGAAAGTTATACTTGGATGTGTAGTGTTTGCGTTTGTTGCAAGTTATGCCTAAATTTACTAATCTTGCCAATGAAAAATCATTAAAGTAGTTGGCAATATTTGTTGAACCTTTATTTAACGAGGCAAGTCAGTTAAGAGCAAATTCTTATTTGCAACGACGGCCTATTTTGTGTAGATCATTGACAAAATAATTACAATTAAATCCATTTTAATCCCACTTTGTAAGAATAAAATGTTAATAATCCAAGGTGGGTGAATACTGTATGATCTACATCAGTATGTAAATTACATAATTAGCTAAATTAAATAACATTGCCTACTTTGGGGGCTATTAAAATTAAGTAGGCATCAATCCCATCTCTGTACACAGGGATTTGACAATTGTTTTTACGAAAAAATAAAATAATTTTGATTAGGATAAAATTATTTGAGAGAAACTTGTTTTTGGCCAATTCTTGTGCTGACCTATTATTTTCTGTGAGAAAGATTTTGAGACTAAAAGTTTTCTTACTTAATCAACAGTCAGAAAATTAGTCAACGTGTTCATTGACCGACTTTGCTACTCCCAAAGCCGTAAAACTAAGATTGGTTTGAGGAATGAATAGAAAAAAATGAACAATAAATGAACAATTCAGACAGTGAGGGTGCATTTATTTGAATTTGGAGCGGCTCCTTACCCACAGAGAGGAGGCTGTGATTTGAATGGTGTATGAGGTAGTTGGGTTGACTGAGTATCAAATAGGAGAGTTATCTCTGATAATATTGGCAGATAAGGTTTATGGCAGCGCTTCATAGGTCTATCTGATACGGTGGTACTAAGGGACAAAGGAAAATTCCAGAATTAGATGACTGACTAATCAGTTCTGAGATCATGTCATGATGCATTCTGGTTGCACTTTGTTGTAATTTGGAGATTTGAAACCACATTTTTATAAAGCATCACACACAGTTTTTAGTAATTAATGCATTGATTTCACCGAGAACAAATAAAAGTGAAATGTAAGGTTTTCAATTTAATTGGGATTAAAATTCCAGATAATTCCAGATACTTGACAACAATAATTTAGAGAAAACTCAATAATGAACACTGCTACTGCAAAATGTTTTCAAAAGAAAATTTGCCACCACAAATTTGTCAAATTGGTCTTCCAACACCAAGTCTACATGACAAGGCAAACAAACAAAGAGCTTTGTGTGTTGTTTGTCGTGGAACAAGATGATTCATATCATGTGGTTTTGCGCTGCACACATTTGAAAAGACAATGAAAATGCATCAAGAAACAAACATTGGCACACGTTCATCAAAAGTTTCACCAGGTAAAAACCAAACAAACACAACATGCTGTTTAAGGGGAGAAATCGGTCACCTTAAATCCCCCTACCATTGACAGTGTGACCAGACTGGCAGAGAGTCGGAGGGTGGACTGCCAGGGGTTAAGGGGTTAAGGGGGAGGGGCTCTGTAAGTCATACTGCCGTTTTGGATCAGCGGGTTCATAAATAATGTGGGACAGAGATAAATAGAGTATGACAGGCAATCAGTTACACATGTCATCCAAGGACACTAGCCACAAGACTACTGGACCGTGACACACTGCTGCGCTGAGTGAGGTTCGTTGTCTGAGGGGACGCCACTGAACACTCGTCTCTCCGAGGGGGACAAACATAGACCAGGTAAGAGACCTTTGACCTTTGAAGCAGGTTTACAGATATTGGCGCAGATTATGTGATGATGAGGTCGTCAGCTATTTGGGGGAAACAGTACTTTATCAGCAACAACATTAATCCTTTCACATATCAAAATGGCAATATCTGTCCATGAGGAAAACTACACCGGACCAAAATATAAATGCAAAGTATTGGTCCCATGTTTCATGAGCTGAAATAAAAGATCCCAGAGATGTTCCATATGCACAAAAAGCTTATTTCTCTCAAATTTTGTGCACACATTTTTTACTTCCCTCTTAGTGAGCCTTTCTCCTTAGCCAAGATAAGCCATCCACCTGACAGGTGTGGTATATCAAGAAGCTGATTGAATAGCATGATTATTACACAGGTGTACCTTGTGCTGGGGGGAGGGGGCAACAAAATGGCACTAAATTGTGCAGTTTTGTCACATAACACAATGCTATAATCTCGGGTTCTAGAATTTAATGTTCATTTCTCTACCATAAGCCACCTCCAATGTCATTTTAGAGTATTTGGCAGTACATCCAACCGGCATCACAACCACAGACCACATGTAACCACGCCAGCCCTGGACCTCCACATCCGGCTTCTTCTCTACGAGATCGTCTGAGACCAGAAACCCGGACAGCTGATGATACTGTGGGTTTGCACAACCAAAGAATTTCTGGACAAACTGTCAGAAAACCGTAATGATCATGCTTTTTAATCAGCTGTGAGGTGGATGGACTTTCAAATATGTGCACAAAAATTATGCATATGAAACATTTCTTGAATCTTTTATTTCAGCTCATGAAACATGGGACCAACACTTTTTGCGTTTATATTTCTGTTCAGTGTATTTACGAATCCTTGTCTTTGGGATGGGGGGGGGGTGCTGCCTTGTCCCAATGTGATCACAGTGTGTGTATGTTTAATGTTCCATTGGTGTCAAAGATTATAGGTTGAGCGGTTATATAGAAAGAGCCATGAAGCTGCTGGGGAGCCTGCTTCTGGGCCTGTTGCTGGCCGGGGACTTGAGCCTGGCTCAGGAGAAAGATGGAGTAGAGGAACCAGCCGAGGAGGCGACTGCAGAAGATGACGAGGCTGCAGCGGAGTTGGTGGCAGAGCCCGAGAGTCCTGGGACAGAAGTTGGACCACCTAACAACCGGCAACCTTGTACCATGTGGATGGGAGGAGTGCCAGGCACTTCAGGGCACAGTGGGAAACAAGGGAGAGACGGGAGAGATGGGCATGATAGCCCACGAGAAGAGAAAGGAGATACAGGAAATTACTTACTTGTCATTTTTATCCATGAGGCACAGTCAATTAACATCAATACAGACATCTGTGAGGTTCTGTGTTATGCACTATAGCCCGTTACCATATCATATGTGATTGAATATTATCTGCTGTTGGCTTGTGTGGTTGTATGTGTTATGCAACATAGCTGACATGAGACATTAACAGTTTCAGGGCCATGGGCCTTTCTCGTGATGGAAAAATACAGAATAACATAAAGACAGGAACTGTGCAATTAGTTGCGAGGGACACATACAGAACGTAGTGAAGAGAACAAACGGTCTTTTGTTAAATAACAGGAGCCAGGTGTGTGATAACTGTATCAAGTGTAGGAGCGCATAGATATTCTTCACAACTACAAAGACTGACCGCTGAAGCACCTAGGGGGCTGGGACCAGCTTGGGCGCCAACAATCAACGATAGGCTGGGTGAGTTTAAACCAAGCTTAGTCTCTACTCTGTGACAGGCCGGCTCGGAAGCAGGAACTACTTCTGTCAGAGTATATTATAATAACTTTATCAGGAACATGTCAGTTCTCTGTTCTACCCTGCGTGGTGTTACAGCGAACCCGTATATACGAAAATTGCATTTACCACTTATTTCTTAGCTAATAAAAAATACACAGTATACAATCGGTGACTCAATGTCATATTTATCCTGATACCAGATTCGATTGACGCAACCCTTAACACATCTAAATCCTCCCTGACTCTGGTCTTTGTGTGTATAGGTGAAGCATGGCGACAACGGCCCTCTGGGTCCTTGTGGTTTCCCGAGCAACCCTGGTCTGAATGGGGCGTAGGGCGAGAGTGTCCTGTCGTATCACTCTTCCTTCAGCGTGGGCCTGACAGATCCTGTCCCTGCCTCCAACGTGCCCATCCACTTCAACAAATTATTTCACAACGAGCAACTCGTGAGCAGGAAGGTCCACTACTCCCGCCTTGGGGTCTACTTCTTCACGTACCACATCACCGTCTACACCAAAATCCTCGTGTGAGCCTGTTCAAGAACGACAAGCCCATCATGTTCACCTATAACCAGTACTACAAGGGCAATGTTGATCATGCCTCTGGGGCTATCACACTGAGGCTGGAGTCTGGGGGCGAGGTGTGGCTGCAGATCTACAGAAGCGTTTGGAGGGGGGGGTGTATGCAGACAACACCAACGACTCCACCTTCTCCGGGTTTCGTTTGCATCCCGACATGGGAGCGTGGAAGGCCAGGAGGAGACTTCGCTCTGTTGAACTTGGTAGATACTGAGGTTATGCGGGTCTTGAAGGGAGATATTGAGACTTGGGTAGGTTGTATCATCTTTTCCCTGACTGTTCTATAGGCCTCCGTTGCCCAATGACTGGTCTGAGGGGGGAGCGGTAACAAGTTGTTTCTTACATTATTACATTTTCAAAAAGATGCACTGAATATTTTTAACTTATCAAATGTGGGTTTTAAAATGTTGGTTCTATATCTATTGGATTCTAGCATTTAAGATACATTAATGCAATACTATATTTAATATACAATTGAATAACAAAGTTGTGCACAGAAACAGCTTATGACCTAGATGGCTTTATGTCTGTGTCACATCATATGGGGGCAGTGTCTGTGAAAAAAAAATGTGTTACAGTAAAAATGAAGTCAGCTATGCTTTCTTTGTCAGATAGCCATTTTGCATCGTAGTGGTTTGTAAACAAGATTAGCAACGGAGTTTTACTTTGCTGATAAAATAGGGACATGGCAGGTTTGAGCAAGTATCCCCAACACTTTGGGAGTGTGGCAGGCCAGTCACCCTTCAGACATTTGGTGGATCCCATTTAGCCAACCAGTCGGTCACGGTTTGTCAGTAGTATATCCTATTTCTGGTTTGATGACCATGGCCATACAACTGTGCTAAGGGGAATTATATCCCTCCCTTCTCCCCTTACGCCTGGCTGAAAAGTATCATGAGAATATTTATTTGGAAATCAACTCTACGGAGAAAAGAGACAGAATCTAAAAGTTGTAATGTACTATATCAACATTCAGTTATCTTTCTCATAATATATAGTTAATTGGCAGATGCAATCCCCAAACTGACAACATCTTCATTCTAATAAAACCCTGCTCGGACGTTTAGCTGTGCCTGTCTCTATGTCAACACTGATGCTGAAATAGAAACTGGAGATCGGTGTAAACTACTGTACTGTGTGCAGTAGCTTCTAGCAGTGACCTGGGTACTCTACCTCCAGGTCTAGAGCCAATGGGTGACCATGTACATTGCATCACTTGCTCGTGGACCAATTAGAACTAAGCTATGTTCGTCCTGGATAATCTATCGTGCTAAGACTAAATAGTAATGAAACAACATCATGATGCTCTTGGCCACTTAAACGGTCAGACTAGTCAGGCACACAGTAGGAATAGATGTGTGCTAAGAAATAACTGCCTTATGGAGATGTGTGGAGACAACTGCCTTGTTCAGGGACGTGATATCAAATACTGATATACAGTTGAAGTCAGAAGTTTACATACACCTCAGCCAAATACATTTAAACTCAGTTTTGCACTATTCCTGACATTTAATCCTAGGTTTAGGTCTGTTTTTAGGTTAGTTGAGATCACCACTTTATTTTAAGAATATAAAATGTCAGAATAATATTAGAGAAAATGAATTATTTCAGCTTTTATTTCTTTCATCACATTCCCAGTGGGTCAGAAGTTTACATACGCTCAATTAGTATTTGGTAGCATTGACTTTAAATTGTTTAACTTAGGTAAAACGTTTCGGGTAGCCTTCCACAAGCTTCCCACAATAAATTGGGTGAATTTGTGCCCATTCCTCCTGACAGAGCTGGTGTAACTGAGTCAGGTGTGTAGGCCTCCTTGCTCGCACACGCTTTTTCAGTTCTGCCCACACATTTTCTATAGGATGGAGGTCAGGGCTTTGTGATGGCCACTCCAATACCTTGACTTTGTGGTCTTTAAGCCATTTTGTCAAAACTTTGGAAGTATGCTTGTGGTCATTGTCCATTTGGAAGACCCATTTGTGACCAAGCTTTAACTTCCTGACTGATGTCTTGAGATGTTGCTTCAATATATCCATATAATATTAATTACTCATGAAGCCATCTATTTTGTGAAGTGCACCAGTACCTCCTGCAGCAAAGCACCCGCACAACATGATGCTGCCACCCCCGTGCTTCACGGTTGGGGTGGTGTTCTTCGGCACGCAAGACTCCCCCTTTTTCCTCCAAACATAACAATGGTAATTATGGCCAAACAATTCTTTTTTTGTTTCATCAGACCAGAGGACGTTTCTCCAAAAAGTACAATCTTTGTCCTCATGTAGAGTTGCAAACCGTAGTCTGGCTTTTTTATGGCGGTTTTGGAGCAGTGGCTTCTTCCTTGCCGAGATGCCTTTCAGGTTATGTCGATATAGGACTCGTTTTGCTGTGGATATAAATACTTTTGTAAACGTTTCCTACGGGTTTCTTCACAAAGTACCTTTGCAGTTGTTCTGGGATTGATATGCACTATTTGCACCAATGTACAGTCACCTCTAAGAGATAGAATGTGTCTCCACCCTGAGCGGTATGACGGCCATGGTGTTTATACTTGCGTACTATTGTTTGTGCAGATGAATGTGGTACCTTCAGGCATTTGGAAATTGCTCCCAAGGATGAACCATACTTGTGGAGGTCTACAATTTATTTTCTGAGGTATTGGCTGATTTCTTTTGATTTTCCCATGATGTCATGCAAAGAGGCACTTAGTTTGAAGGTAGGACTTGAAATACATCCACAGGTACACCTCCAATTGACTCAAATGATGTCAATTAGCCTATCAGAAACTTCTAAAGCCATGTCATCATTTTATGGAATTTTACAAGCTGTTTAAAGGCAGTCAACTTATTGTAAATACACTTCTGACCCACTGGAATTGTGATAGATTATTTCACTGTCTGTAAACAATTAATGGAAAAATTACTTGTGTCATGCAAAACTATAGTTTTTAACAAGAAATTTGTGGAGTGGTTGAAAAACTATTTTTAATGACCTAAGTGTATGTGAACTTCCGACTTCAAATGTTTTTGACTGGGTTTCCTATGTGTTGGTTTTCTAGTTGACAGACACTTATTGATTGATAAGAAACCAGACCAATGACAGAAGTTACATTTAGGTCATTTAGCAGACGTTCTCATCCAGAGCAATTTACAGGAGCAAATAGGGTTAAGTGCCCAGCTGAAGGGCACATCAACAGATATCTATTCCAGTCGGCTCAGAGATTCGAACCAGTGACCTTTTCCCGATGCTGTTCTTAACACCTGCCTATCAAGGCCCCACTGGTAAATTCATTCCCATCTCCTGTTTGATGTTCTACGTCGCTACCCAAGTTAACGTAATATTGCTAATGCAATTGTGACGATCAAAGACCGCTGAAATGTGAACATGAGTATTTTATGCCTCACCACGGTTCTCTTAAAATGCCATAACTCCTTACAATAACAAATGGTAGAAAATACAGAATTGCTGGTGAATGTGCAGTATTCACAACCCTGGACTTTTTTTCACATTGTGTTGTGTTACAGAATGAATATAAAATGGATTAAATTTCAATGTTTTATCACTGGTTTACACACAATACCCCATAACGTCAAAGTGGAATTATGTTTAAAGAAATATATAAAATTAAAATGTATAAAAAGTGAAAAGCTTAAATGTCTTGAGTCATTAAGTATTCAACCTTTTTGTTATGGCTTAAATACATCACAACATAATGTGGAGTAAGTCTAAGAGTATGACTACTTTCTGAAGGCACTGTTAATTAAATGCTTATGAAATAATCTCACATTCATTGCCACCATCACATCATTAATAAAGGGGAACTATTCATGCATGTGTCCACTGATTGGATTTATAAGAATATTTGGAAGATAAATACACAAAGCAGAGAAAGAGGACGAGAGGACAATACAGTACTAAAGGTTAGGAGGACAATACAGTACTAACGATCAATGTAAATAGTGTTTTTTTCTGTAATGGGGAATTATTGATTAATGGGTCAGAGACATGGGAGGAATTTTTCTATACAGTGAGCCTGAAATAGGATACTTGTTATTTGGCCATTGGCCCAGTTTTATTGCAAGGACTTCTAATTGGTCAACCACAGGCTAGGGCTGAGTTATAAAACTAGATCATGTCCCTTTGTTCTGTGGAGAGAATCACTGGGGACAGGGGAGTATGAACATCTACCTCTCTGCATGGATTCGCCCTCTTTGAATAAGAATAAACCTTTTTCCTCCCCTGATTTGCTTTGGGGTCTGTGTTATTGAAGAGTAACAACTGCTAATATATTCATACTGTATTTCCTGAATAAAACCACAAATCTAAATTCTGAGGAACATCACAATGCAAACCACGTGATGAGCTCACAGTTTAATCAGATGGAAATCAGCAGTGAAAGAGCAGGAATCAAGTCTATTCAGTAACTGTGCAAAATGTGGGCCTCCCGAGTGGAGCAGCGGTCTAAGGCACTACATAGTAGTGCTAGAGGTGTCACTATAGACATGGGTTGGTCCCAGGCTCTGTCGCAGGCGGCCGTGACCGGGAGACCCATGAAGTGTTGCACAATAGGCTCAGCGTTAGGGGAGGGTTTGGGTGGCCGGGACGTCCTTGTCCCATCACGCTCTAGCGTCTCCTTGTGGTGGGCCGGGCTCATGGATGCTGACTTCGGTTGCCAGTTGTATGGTGTTACCTCCAACACATTGGTACAGCTGGCTTCCGAGTTACGCAAGCAGCGCGGCTTGGCAGGGTGGTGTTTCGGAGGACGCATGGCTCTCGACCTTCACCTCTCCTAAGTTGCAGCAATCGGACAAGACTAACTACCAATTTGATAAATTAAACTAAATAATAAAATACGCAACATTTTCACAGAACAAAAATGTAAAAGCAACAATTCAATTCATTAAGCCCAAAATCTATGGATTTCACCTCACTGGGAATACAGATATGCTGTGCCTAGTTGCTGAATATTGGCAGGAACTTGAACACGCAATCGTACACGTCGATTCAGAGCATCCCAAACATGTCAATGGGTGACATGTCTGGTGAGTATGCAGGCCATGGAAGAGCTAGGACATTTTCAGCTTCCAGGTATTGTGTACAGATCCTTGCGACATGGGACCGTGCATTATCAAACTCAAACATGAGGTGGTGGATGAATGGCACGTCAAGGGGCCTCAGGATCTCGCCACGGTATCTCTGTGCGTTCAACTTGCCATTGATAAAATGCAATTGTGTTAGTTGTCCATAGCTAATGCCTGCCCATACCATAACCCCACCACGGGACACTCTGTTCACAACGTTGACATCAGAAAACCCGCTCTCCCACACACCATAAACACAGTCTCCCATCTGCCCGGTACAGTTGAAACCGGGATTCATCCATGAAGAGCACTTCTCCAGCATGGCAGAGGCTACAACCCTGTTGAGGACAACGAACACAGGTGAGCTTCACTGAGACGGTTTCTGACAGTCTGTATAAAAATTATTTGGGTTGTGCAAACCCAGTTTCATCAGCTGTCCGGGTGGCTGGTTTCAGACGATCCTGCAGGTGAAGAAGACAGACGTGGAGGTCCTGCGATGGCGTGGTTACACGTGGTCTGCGGTTGGGAGGCCAGTTGAACGTACTGCCAAATTCTCTAAAACGACATTCCTTCAGTCATCATGCCAATTGTACATTCCCTCAAAATTTGAGACATCTGTGGCAGTCTTGTGTGACAGAACAATACATTTTAGAGTGGCCTTTTATTGTCCCCAGCGTAAGGAGCACCTGTGTAATGATCTTCTTGATATGTCAATTGTATCAGGTGGATTTAATTATCTTGGCAAAGGAGAAATGCTCACTAACAGGGATGTGAAATTTGTGCACAACATTTGAATAAAATATGCTTTTGGTGTTTTTCAGCTCATGAAACATTGGACCAACACATTACATGTTGAATTTATATTTTTGTTCAGTGTAAATTAAAAGCCTCCAAGGGAATCTAGGAGACAATGAAAGACAAGGTCATTGCTATTGCTAGCTCAATATTGCCATCTTGTGTCCAACAAAGGGATCAATTGAGCGTCATGTCATTTTAAAAACTAGCACAACTGTGCTTCTTATGCACTTCGCAGAATTACCAATATGCTGAATTAATGCAGTAATCACATTTGAATGACAAACATGTTTACACCGTACAGTAATACAAGTGACATTGTGCATCGTCAGTTGGAGGCAAGGCAGTGTTGTTTTTCAGTCACCATCTCTGGAACAATGCAACAGCTTCACTGAAAACTTCAGTATAAAAAGTGATAACAGTGATAGCCAACAGGCAAAAATGAGAATATCAAAAGATGTGGTAGAATAATGTATTTTATTCTCATATACTTTTAAGAAATAATATACAAAGCTATGGTCGCCCCATCCTCACAAAAACCTCTAATCCCCAACTATCAGATAAGTGAGTTCTCCAGTTCTGAAGACCAATGTTTTGGCCGGTACAGTATGTCACTGATTGGTTGGAGAAGTCTGAGGATGGAGTAGCTAAGTCTGTGGATATGAAAGAGTGAGACAGCATTGTTGTGTAAAATAGTTACGTTTAATTACTGAGGCCTAAAAAAAAAAAAAAAAAAAAGTTTAACTTCAGTAAGACAAATGTAGCGAACGTCAACTACGGACTCCATTTAACTAGTGCTGTACTGGATTAGCTGGTATAGCCAAGAGAAAGGTGAGTCCCATGAACATAGGATCATCTCCACCCTCTCTTCCATCATCTTCACAAGAACGCAATTAATAATGTGCAACAATAATTTAGGTTTACATAACCACGTGAAACTAAAGACCCCTTTTTCACAATCGAGAGAAACTGCACATAAGGAATTAATTACTCAAGATGAAGACAAAACAGACAAGCTTACAAAACAAAAAAACATCAAACGTTCAGCAGAAGAGGGGGAAAATTATCAAGTACAGATCAAAGGGGGGGGGGGGGGGGGGGGTTCTGATGCAGAGGTCATGGACGACGAGAACGTTGCCCTTTATCGCATGATCCCATTGGGGGTTCGTGATAGGAACTGGGAGGTGACCTAAAGGTTACGCCATGGGACAGTATGTTCTGAGAAGTATCCTGGCCCAACGTAAGAGGGGTCACAGGTAACTAAGTCTACAGACTATTCCCATCCAGGGGGGGAGGGAGCGTGGGCCGACACAGACATCTCATGTCAAGCAGCTAAGAATCTTTGTCGGCTCACATTTTAAAAAGTACTCAGTGAACTGGGACTGCTAAATTCAGGATTCCTCACTGAATAGAAGCAACTGTATGAGTCTGGAAGGAATCAAAGTTGGCTTTTAAGAATATGCTGTTAACCTGTGGGCTGTTCGATATCCTATCTGCAATGTGACGCACCACTTCAAGTCTATGCTGAAGTGTTGGCATTTGAGTCTTCCTGGAATCAGTTGGTGATTCATACATCGCAAGTCAATCGGAGTCCCTTCAGTTCCCTCTCAACTTCAGTTAAGCCACAAGTCTGAGGAGAAAAAGATGCATTCCCAACCAAAACTGGCTATCAACCGCAACAAACACAGTCCAACAGTTTCTCAAATCCAAAAGGACGCCAGCCAAGTTTATCAGGTAACAAAAAAGGTATGACCTGTAGGTTTGTCAGAATCCACTGGTTTGGGTGTCCATGAAAAGCTCAACACGGCTTCTGTATTATTTTAGCCTGTGGTTTCATAGAACAATTTACATCTTGGATGCCTAGACAAAATCTACACTTTTTCAGGGGCTTGGGCAGTGGTACGCTTCATTGCGTAACCCATGACATGAAGTCTTCAACAGGCCCAGTCTCTTGTCCGCATCCTCAGACGCCCTCTGGTTCATGACGGTACGGACGTGTTCAGACTGGGGCACATGGGGCATAGAGGACCGCGTTGCAGGCTTCGCCCGCAGCCTAAAGCGGTTCACCGTCTTTCATCTCCCACACAGGTACTCAGACCATGTAAGAGTTCTGGTTCTTCAGCTTGTCCAGTTCTTTGCTCTGCTGTCTCAGGAACAGTATTCTGGGAGAAAATGGACAGTTTTAAGAAAATAAACAATTTATCGCGAAGACGCATTCCTAGTGTGTGTGTGTGTCCTGTTCTCACCTCTGTTCCCGCAGCGTGGCCTGGATCTCACACACTCTGACTAAAGACCGGAGGTTTTTGAGTTCGGTGCAGATCTCAGACATGTAGAGACTGCCCATGTTGTGGGCATCCTCCCGTAACCGTGCTGCCTGAACGAGAAAGGCAGAACCGGGTGAGGGGTTGCATCAAAACACACATCATCAACCTTAAAGCATTGAGGTCAAATTTCAGAGAAAAACATTTTAAAAAGTTTTAATTAGCCATCTTCAGAAGGAAATATTTATCAGAAATGTATTTTAGTACTAGTTAGTCAGAGTACCAAGAAGGCTCCTGCCTAGAGTCCTAGGCCTACCTAATGGTTCCATAACCAGCTATAAATGTGTACAAAAGTTGAAGTGGGCATGTGTTGTCTGTGTGCCCCGAGGCTTTTACTCTCCCACTTTCTGACCAGCCAGCGGCAGCGTTGTTTGGTGGTTCAGCTCTTTATAGTCCAGGCGAGGGCTAAATATTGACTAGAACTAAAAAAGGATTAGGGTCTCTCATCTGTCCACCAGGTCTCCATTAGCAGCAGCAAACAGAATCCAACCACCACATGGCATCCCAAACCAAACAGAATCCAACCACCACATGGCATCCCAAACCAAACAGAATCCAACCACCACATGGCATCCCAAACAGAATCCAACCACCACATGGCATCCCAAACCAAACAGAATCCAACCACCACATGGCATCCCAAACCAAACAGAATCCAACCACCACATGGCATCCCAAACCAAACAGAATCCAACCACCACATGGCATCCCAAACCAAACAGAATCCAACCACCACATGGCATCCCAAACCAAACAGAATCCAACCACCATATGGCATCCCAAACAGAATCCAACCACCATATCCCAAACCAAAAAGTGAGCTTAGCCACGCCCTCTCTTTTATCAACTTCAAATAGGAAATGGCCTGGGTGGCCTTGGATGTGTAGATACTGCCATCTACACTAAATGTAAAAAACTGCCGTTTCGTAATAATATGCACACAAATGGATTACATGCATATATCCTACTACCATCAAGGCATGACTAGTCCAAGTCGTAAATCAACAGTAGCAGCTTCTGTGTATCACGGTTATATCAAAACAGTGTGGTACTATTTTGATAATGACTGTATTTAACCCATTAGTCACAGTTGACAGACATCCAGACAGTAAAACGACTAACTCGACGTTCACCCCATTATGCACCCAAATACCTTATTCTACCATCTACTAGAAACTGTTTTGAGTTGAACGCACAAATTCCTTTCTAAACAACTAACTCAACATTGAATGAGCAAAACCAATTGTCCCCACTACACAGTGGAGGTTCTACCTGCTTCTCGATGTGCTCTGCGGGCCAGTTCTGGATGTGCCTGACAAGGTTCTCGTCAAAGTGAGAGGCCAGCGAGGGAGTGAAGGAGCCGGGAGCGCTGGTGAGGCCTGAGGCAGCGTTGGGAACAGAGTGGCCGCCGGTGGAGTTGCTGTTAGGTCCTGGTGGCGGACTCCCCTGACTGCTGGACGAGAGAGACAGCAGAGAAGTATAAGGACCGGGGGGGCAGACAGAAACTACCTCTATTCTAACACCTAGACACTTGTGTTGATTGGATAAGATGCTACTATCATAGGGCTTCTATATACACAACCATTCCAGACATAGACAAGTACATCTCAACTAGGTCAGGGACATTAGGAATAAGGACATTTGACCTTATTCTATTCTTCTGACAAGGGTACAAAACGGGATTGCTGTACTTCCATTTCATAAGACTGTGTATATGCGGGAGGCATACAAGTAGTGCTCCGTGTCTACTAAGAACCATTCAACAAATCTAATTTTATTGGTCACCTACACGTGTTTGGCAGATGTTATTTGCGAGTGTAGCGAAATGCTTGCGTTTCTAGCTCTGACAATGCAGTAATATCTAACAATACACACAAATCTAAGTAAAGGAATTAAAAAAAATATATATATATATATATATATATGGATGAACAATGTCAGAGTGGCATAGACTAAGATACAGTAGAATAGAATACAGTACATACATATGAGATGAGTAATGCAGAATACGTAAATATTATTCAAGTTGCAAGTGATTTCAAGTCTATGTACATAGGGCAGCAGCCTCTAATGTGTTAGTTATGTACCTCCGCTGTAGGAGAGTTCGGGGGTCCTCTGGACGTTTCTCTGCTGAAGCCTGCTGAGAAACTGGTCCTGGTTTCACTGGGGTAACCTGCAGAGGGACAAAATAAGAAAGAAAATTAAAAGCAAGCAAGAGGGAAGGAGAAGAAAGCAGAGGACAGATAAAATAATGGTGAGGTGGGGGGGGACTCAGATCACAGGGTTAAAATGACAAAACCATACACCTCGATCATAACAATATCATTGGACAAGCTTAGAGTTTCCGTGGAGGTGCTGACCTTTGGTTGGGAGGTGGCAGGTGGCATACTGAGCAGGGGTTTCTGGGTAAGGAGGTTGGTCTGGGGCGTGCCATTCCTGGGCGACACGTATGAGCGGGGCGAGGAGGCGTCTGACGTTAGTGATATGGGCGATTGACTTGCCTGCAGGGCCGCTATTGGTTCGTGTCCAGGAGGCGAATAAGACAAAGGTACTATTTTTAATAAGAACAGCCTTAACCTCACATACACAAAGGGTATAACTACATTATAAATATGCCTATAAAGACATGAGTCATTCTAAAGGTTGCATTTTTCTTATGCATCCAAAACTTTAATGAAAAGCAGTGGATATCGTTGCTTAGAGGACGACCCTGGTTAAATACATCCATAACCAAATTTGATCGATTATTCAACAACAAAAACTAGCATACGTTGCCCTGAACTGAACGACGCCCATACATCTTCTTGAAAGACATTGGTCAAATCTTCAGCTAAAGCTTTCAACAATAACAGCTACCCTGAAAATATCCAATATGAGGATCCTTCTTTGTGGGCTATACTCAGCCTTGTCTCAGGGTAAGTTGGTGGTTGAAGTTATCCCTCTAGTGGTGTGGGGGCTGTGCTTTGGCAAAGTGGGTGGGGTTATATCCTTCCTGTTTGGCCCTATCCGGGGGTGTCCTCGGATGGGGCCACAGTGTCTCCTGACCCCTCCCGTCTCAGCCTCCAGTATTTATGCTGCAGTAGTTTATGTGTCTCTCTCTGAGGACCTGAGCCCTAGGACCATGCCACAGGACTACCTGACATGATGACTCCTTGCTGTCCCCAGTCCACCTGGCCGTGCTGCTGCTCCAGTTTAAACTGTTCTGCCTTATTATTATTCGACCATGCTGGTAATTTATGAACATTTGAACATCTTGGCCATGTTCTGTTATAATCTCCACCCGGCACAGCCAGAAGAGGACTGGCCACCCCACATAGCCTGGTTCCTCTCTAGGTTTCTTCCTAGGTTTTGGCCTTTCTAGGGAGTTTCCTAGCCACCGTGCTTCTACACCTGCATTGCTTGCTGTTTGGGGTTTTAGGCTGGGTTTCTGTACAGCACTGAGATATCAGCTGATGTACGAAAGGCTATATAAATACATTTGATTTGATCCTCCCGACAATAACAGCTACCCTGAAAATATCCAATAGGAGGATCCTCCCAACAATAACAGCTACCCTGAAAATATCCAATAGGAGAATCCTCCCAAAAAGAACAGCTACCCTGAAAATATCCAATAGGCGAATACTCCCAATGTATTTCTATCTGAATAGAAGTGTAATTCTATATATCCTAGTTCTATACATCAACCAGGAGACACTGGAATGAAAAACCATTCTAACAGAGAGAGAGACGTCAAAAGAAGGTGATGACGTGTGACAGCAGCCATACCTTGGTTGGAGTGTTGAGCAGCTTGGGAAAGAAGAGCAGTGATGTTGAAAGCAGACGGTCCAGCAGTGAGGAGTTTATGAAGCATAGACTGCAGGGAAGCTTGGGTAACAGCAGCCGCGAGGACTAGAGGAGAAAAACAACACAGGACAATGAGAAACACAGATACAGGCACCCATATGAGTGTTATGTATATACCACGCACAGACCAGTCCATACATGAATGAATATCAAGAGAGACGGGTTGTTGAGTGACAGTGATTTTCAAAATGGCAGCATTATACAATAATCAATTTTAGAAAAGAGGTGAGCAGACATGATATTGGACTTTTACCCTACGAGGGGAACAATGAGACAAATCAATAGAACTGGCTTTGAGGTCCAGAGTTAAGTTTGAGGGATATAGACTATGCAAATCTGTCATTGAATGGGTAGTTTAATGAGATGATTTTATATTCACAACCCATGTGGTTGACGAGAAGCGATCGTCTCAGGATCGCCCATGCACAAGAATAGGACCCAAAAACCCCTTCCCTCAATTGAGTTACTCCTTTTATCTCGATATGGTGAATTAAGCCGATTCAATATCTGATCCTGTCTGAGTAACAGAAACTTTAGAAATCAAACCCAATGAGACGTCTTCTGAAATATCAGACTGAGGATCAAAACGATTGTGGCCTAGATGGTGTGCAGCTAGGGACCGACAGATGCACGTTCGGCTAGATGGTGTGCAGCTAGGGACCGACAGATGCACGTTCGGCTAGATGGTGTGCAGCTAGGGACCGACAGATGCACGTTCGGCTAGATGGTGTGCAGCTAGGGACCGACAGATGCACGTTCGGCTAGATGGTGTGCAGCTAGGGACCGACAGATGCACGTTCGGCTAGATGGTGTGCAGCTAGGGACCGACAGATGCGTGTTCGGCTAGATGGTGTGCAGCTAGGGACCGACAGATGCGTGTTCGGCTAGATGGTGTACAGCTAGGGACCGACAGTTGCATGTTCGGCTAGATGGTGTACAGCTAGGGACCGACAGTTGCACGTTCGGCTAGATAGTGTACAGCTAGGGACCGACAGTTGCGTGTTCGAGTCGCGGACAACTGTAGTCTTTTAGCTTCTCCTAACCTGCTATGAAAAGACCCTTCTGAAGCCAAACCCACTGGCTCTGTTGTAATATCATCACTTCAGACATCAGAAAATCCAAATTTGTGTTTCACATTTCAGTATAGCAAAGGCTTTTTTCAATACCTATTGCTGCATCTAGTTACAAGGATCACATCATACTCCAGAGTTGACCTTTGAACTCTAAGTCCTATTTTCAGGCAGAGCTTATTTGGACCCAGGTCTGCTAAAGCTCAAGAAGGAGAAATGTGGTGTTAGGCGACTCACCCTCATTGATCTTGGCCATGTCCATGCTGCCATTGCTCATCTGCAGGGTGGCCTGCAGCGCTGGGAGGAGCTGCCGCAGGAGGGCGGGGTCTTGGAGCAGGCCCGAGGCCTGAGATTGGACAGAGGGGGACACGGGGACCATGGAGGAGGATGAGGAGGGGGTGGGGTTAGAGCCAGAGGCTTGGTTCAGGCCCGGATTGGTGGAGGAAGATGACTGGGAAGGAGCAGTGTTGGAGGACGACTTGTCCCCTGAAGTACTCTCTATGGAGGGAAAGGAAGAACAGGACTGAATAGACTCTGGCTTGATAGACAGGATGTACCTCTCTGTGGTTCAGACTGACTTGCTGTACTCATCTCCATTTTGTTCATTGAAAAGGTGATAGCCATAACACATACAGTTGTCAAGTCTTTTCAGATCAGTGCAGACGAAGGAGGATGAGGAAATAAGTCACTTCATACCATCGACACGCGGCCAAATTCTAAGACAGTAGATGATTGAACATTTCACAAAGGTATAGTCATACTATAACAACAAAGAAAGTTTTATTTAAAGAGGCAAACATCAAAATCCAGATGTGGTTAGTGTATCTGAATCTTAGACAACAACTCCCATAAACGACCCCCTCTGTAGATTTCATACTTACTTGTGGTGGCTGTGTCCACAGACTCTCGTCTGTAGTCCCGGTCTTTAGGGAATGTGTTGGACTCTCTCTTAGACGGGTCTTTTTGCCTTTGCTCTCTGGACACAACAAAATACAGAAACTGAAGGTCATTGTCAGGATTACATTTAATTAAACAGTGTAACTGCTGGTTGAATTCAGTATGGGAGTGTTAATGTCAGAACCTGTACTCTACCGATCCAAGTTATGGGACCTTTCAGCATGTTCAATCGATGAGGTTCAGAAATAGGGGATATTGGGACATATTGGACTGTATTGCGATTTAAAGTAGAAACGGAAGAGTTTAAGCTAAAGAGAAGAAGAGTATGATGTTTATGAGTGAGACATTGTTTTTCCATTGGTCGAGGCCTTACCTCTCCAGCCAGTCTTTGGGCTTCTCCCACTGAGAGACCTCAGTCCTGCAGTTGTAGTAGTACTTCTTGCCCGAGGAGCTGATGTGCTCCGACCAGTCGTCTGCAGGCTCGTGAGGCTGAGGGAAGAAGGCACAACATAAAGGTCAACTAACTTAACACTAGCGTAGGTTTTGGGTTCAAGTAGGCCTACTTTTGGAAAATCAGGATAAAGGCTAGCGGCTGGTAATCAGATTCTAATGTGAAAATCGGTGTGGGAGATACAGGGGCTTGTAAGTAAGCATTTCACTACAAGGTCACCTGTGACTAATAAAAACCTGATTTGACTTGCTCAATAATTGATTGATTCGACTTGCTATTAATAAAAGCAAGCTGATCCTGTACACTATTTAGGCTAGTCTGCCTCAGTCAAATGTGGATGTCAGGGTGTATATCTATATTCTGAAACTCTGCAATATCTGTGTTACCCTGCCTATATAGAGGACAGATTTACACCTGGGGCTATGAGGATGTGTCCAACAAGGCTAGCAGTGATACTTGGCTACTGGGTCGCTTCAGGTCCATTCACCAGGTAATTTCTTGACACAAGTGTATGCTGAGCTAACCCTTCAGTTCCAGGGGCTCTAGTCCATCGTTTCTCTGCAGATGGGTTTGTTTCTGGTTGTGAATGTAGGCAATAACAACAAAAAACTCTTGCGAGCTGAAAAAAGGTATTTCTTGATAGACAGATCATGAGGATGGATGGACACCAGAGAATAATCATCCTTTACACAACATCCTGACAGAGCCGATTGACATAATTTGTCACACAAAACTGAACTGTAAACAAGCAGAGCTTGTCCTGTGGCTTAGAGACCCATGTTAGAACCCCAGCCTGGTGGATGCCTACTTTCAGAAATCACTGGTTCAAGTACAACGAGGTATCTTACGGTGTCTGATGCCTTGCTTTGATTTGAGTGCGAGTTGGAGCTGTGGTTGTGAGAATTCTCTTGCGGAGAGCAGCTGGTCCCTTTAAAAGAAATGATATGATGAGAACATCTACGAAGGAGACCACACTATTAGCAACCATAGACATGACAGGTTAGGCTACCCCCTATCCATTGAACAAAAGCTGTTTGCAATACCATGGAATTTACAGCAGCTTTCCATTTCATGAAGCACCAAAGTACAGTATGTCAAAATTGTATACTTTAGTGCCCAAAAGCATCACAGTAATGTAGCTAGCCTAGGTGCACTACGGTTTCATCATTCTACAATACTCTCTCATTTGACAAGACAACATCGAGTTAACTACTTTAAAAAAGCGCCTGTGGAACTTCAGCAACATAACTTTCATGTTAATCTTGCTTTGATGTCTGTGTATAGACTTGACCAACAGTTTTGTGTGGATATCTTCAGTCATGAATTGGGCCTTACAGACTCAACGTCTTGTTGTACACAAGTAGCCATGCATGTTTTGAGCAGGTGTCATGTATGCGGAAGTAGTCCAAGACCTCTCAATAGCCCAATTTACAGTGTAAATCAACAGTTTGATGTAGGCTATTTCTAAGCTGGACCCAGATATGGTGGTGCTGTATAGCAAACTCCTAGGGTTGTTTGGCATAACAAGGCCCACAGGAATTGGCTAAACAGCATAAACATATCTAGGACCAGGCTAGGATACCTGAACTGGCTAATCAAAAGCAAGCTTCTCTGTGCACACAAGCAAAAACATTTAAGTAATATTACCAAAATACAGAGAAAGGGTTCTTTAGCTAGGTTCTTTCTCTTTGGGCTTACCACCATCTTGGCCTCGGAGTGTGTGAAATGTTTTTGTTTTGCTGTGTCCGTCACTGTGCTTATTGACTGGACTTTCATCAGAGTGTCGGAGCATTTTGTAGGGTGGTGTAGGATCTGACAACCCATCTCGCATTTTATCGTGACGGTGAAGGGTGGTAGATTGACTCTTGGGCTGGGATTTGTGTGTCTGCAATACATATAGGCTTGTGTCAGTCAACATAGCAATTCAACGTTTCCTCTTTATGGATGAACACCTTTCCACCCACTGACATATGATACTGTAGGCCTACTTCCTACTCTTGACATTGATTGTGCTGTACTTTTCATTCCTGCCTAGCTATGTATGCACAACCGTTTGTAACGTTGTTTCTTGCAAAGCTAGCTAACTAGCTTCCTTAAACCACTTATTTTTTTTGTCTACATTTGTCAATTTGTTGTACTGCAATTTGAGCCATTTTACGTATTCTGAGTTACTACAATGGTTACTACATCCATTATTTGTGCAGTATTCACACCATCAACATAGATAGCTAATATATTAGATCGTTATGCTCCATTGGTTATCTAACTGGCTATCAAGGACTGTATTTAAGTTAGCTAGCTACCGCGTAAAAATAAACATAGCTAGCTAACGTTAGTTGGCTAACGACTAGCTGGCTAATGTTACGCCAAGGGAAATACAGTCGGCAGCTAGCTTGTTGGTTAACTATAAGTTATTGTTCAGCATTAGTTAGCTAGGTAATTTAACTAACTAGTTGTAGCCCAACTTGTGTTCACTGACGTTAAGGTAATTTTGCCAAATCCTGAACCAAGGCTTTTGAGTTGCAAAACTAAAAGCCAGCTAAAGGCCTGCATGGCTTACGAGTTAACGTACGTTAGCTAGCTAACACACTTGCTAACTACGTAGCTAGCTAAGGTGCTATATTCACTTGCTTTACCTGATAGGGTTGTGAATCCCTTCGGTCGGTACACCTGAAATATAGACAAAGGAAAGTTAGCTAGCTATAGGCACAAATTTGAAATGTTGATGCTGCAAAAAAATATATTATACTAGCTAACTAGTTAGCCACTGTAGCTACTGACGTTAGTTACCTAGCGACCACGTAGTTCGCTAGTTGTAACTAACTAGCTAGATAAATGAAAACCTTAGCTACATAGCTAACATTATTATGTCAAGGGAAGGGTAGAGTTGTCAAAGAGAAGTGACAAAATGTATGGTCGTTTACCCATCGCTGAGTCTCGGTTGTTTCCTTGTATGCATTACCATCAATGCCGTGTTGATGTGTGTGTGCGCGAAGGGGGTGAACTATTGACAACAAAATAGTATTATCGTCTTCAGTTAATTTATCTTGGTGATGCCTTGGTAATTAGTTAGCCAGCTGGGAAGGCCAGCAACTAGATTTGCACAGTGGATAGCTATGTTGGCCTTTGGTCCATTATTTGCTCGCCTAAACTGCACAATCTCTTCTGTGCAGTGCCAGTGAAAGGAAACAGGCGTAGCAATGAAATCAGTCCCGCCTCCACACACTTAGCTATTTCCGGGATACTCCCTTGTCGAAAAAGGTTCGCAAACCCTTCAGCTCATCAATGATTTGCAATGCAGTCAGACGAATTGCAGTGGTTGAAATAACAACAAAGCCCATCTCTGAGAATGCACATGGCCGATGACATTTGATGATTGAAAAAGTATTGATACAAAGGGTAGTATAGGTCTTTGCACTTTCCCTGCCCCGGCCCAGTATGTCGGATAGTCTAAAGTTAAACAACTCAAAGGGCCCAATGCAATATGACAAAATTATAAACCAACCCCTAGTCTCTACCCTAGTGTTTTTCATTCCTCCATGGGCTGTGCACAGTACTACCCATTATAACTAATCAAAGTATTGCAAGTTATTTTAATTTCATAGCACTAGGCTGAGACAAAAGCCCACATACACTGGCCCTTCGGTACCAGTAAGAACACAGCCTGGAGAGCCTATTTTTTGATTGACCCTGTTCTGGATAACCTACTGATCAGGACCGATGCTGTATTTCTGTATCCTTGTCTGTCTGTATAGGACTAATGATGAGCCGACATCAGACCATCACTTTATCTGGCATTGCCTGGTCTAGTCCACTCAGGTCTAAAGGAACCAACGACATACAACTGATTGGAAAACTTTTAGGGGGAAGGAAACTGGTGATAGTCGCATTGGGCTAATACTGTCTGGTTCAGACTGGTTCATTGCTTTTACTATTCAAATGGACCCCCACCTTCTCTCTGGGAATTGATGGGAAATGATGTAAATATATCACTAGCCACTTTAAACAATGCTACCTTATATAAATGTACTTACCCTACATTATTCATCTCATATGCATACGTATATACTGTACTCTACATCATCGACTGCATCCCTATGTAATACATGTATCACTAGCCACTTTAACTATGCCACTTTGTTTACTTTGTCTACATACTCATCTCATATGTATATACTGTACTCGATACCATCTACTGTATGCTGCTCTGTACCATCACTCATTCATATATCCTTATGTACATATTCTTTATCCCCTTACACTGTGTATAAGACAAAATGTAGTTTTGGAATTGTTAGTTAGATTACTTGTTGGTTATCACTGCATTGTCGGAACTAGAAGCACAAGCATTTCGCTACACTCGCATTAACATCTGCTAACCATGTGTATGTGACAAATACAATTTGATTTGATTTGATTTGGTGGGTGTTACCTTATTTGGACTGTGCTGAGCTTGCTGAATTGCATATTGACAGCAACTTTATTTACCATTATTTTAATCCTATTGCTCTAGAGAATTAAAAATGAAACAAATGAATTCATATTAATGCTGAATAAATGCAGCACTTTAGACACGAACAGTATGCAGCTAGTCTGACTTATTAAGCACCATTTCTTAGTTTTTCCTATTCTCTTTAAATTATTGAGTCATTTTTTTGGGGCCACCTAATACAATAGTTATCTTTTAATTGTTAACTTTAAGTCACAAACGGACTAAGTTGCATGTTAGTCAGCTGTTTAGGAATATAGGTCTTCAGCCTGTATACTTGCTTTCATGTATTCCACAGATGCTGATTGATCTGTCTCAGTGTACAATCAATCAATGATGGCATATGAAGGACAGAAAAGCTATGATTCCATGGTGAGTATAGACTTATATAATTGGGTGAGAGTGAACGTACACTTCAATGACATGACGCAATGTGGACTGTAGAAAGATTGTGGACGATTGAAAGATTTGCTTTCAATGAGGCTACGCTTACACAGACAGCGTAGTTCTTTTTTTTTCTTCACTAATTGGTCTTTTGACCAATCAGCTCTGAAGAAGATCTGATGTATAAACAGATCTGATGTGATTGGTCAAAATACCAATTAGTGTGAAAAAAATATCCGAATTGGGCTGCCTGTGTGAACCCAGCCTTAGAGTTACAGATCTATAACTCACATTTCTATCTGAAATCAGTCAGGTACCACACAAAACAAAATAATAGACCTTCAAAACAGGACATGTCCCATAGGGCAGCGCACAATTGGCCCAGCGTGTAAATAATATTTTGTTCTTAGCTGACTTACCTAGTTAAATAAAGGTTCAATTTTTTTTAAAGTTTAAAAAAAGAACATGTCATTGCCTATCTTATCCACTTGGTGGCAGCAATACCATACAAAGGAACACGACTTCGGACGACAGCTGTTTCCTTTAATTTTTCTACTCCTTTAAGATCGTTGGACACTTCATTAAACATCTGAGGCTGAGACTCCACAGAACAGGACAGGTTCACCGTATGCTCCAGTAAATGTCATCTCTGATAATAGGTCAAATCATAATTCTTTTGTCTTTTGTTTAAGAATGACGTGCCAGCCAATGCAACTATCCAAGTTGGTCAACCAGTACATATCTAATACCAATTGACAATGAAAAAAATACTTGCCTTGATAGAAAATAAAGGGATGAGTGAATACAGCCTAATGTCACTACTGCATGTAGATATCAACATTCTCACCAAGCTATCTTTCCACAGACAAGGTGTATTGCAGACAAGGTGTATTGTATTGCTGAGTCTTTCCACTGGACCAATAGGTACGTTTGGAGGAGAGTGTTTTTGTGACCTGTGACCTGCACAGCATTAATATTTACCTTGAAAGTCTGTTTATGACCCTCTTGTAAAGGAAGACATTGAATACTAATTTGGCATACTGACATGTAGATGTCATAAGATGGTATGTTTGGGAATACCTTACATGGGCTCCCCTAGCTGATGTTTTCACCACACCCTTGGTTTGACCTCTGACACCTTTTGACTCCTCCCTCATGACCTCTGACCTTGTCCTCTGCTCTGACGGGTTATTTACGATCCTCTGACTGACCCTCTTGTAAATGGAGGGAGAGGAGTATGTGTGTGCGTGTGTAACTCTTCTCTCCTTTGCTTCACGTGTGTTTGAACTGCTGTCCTTGGTGATCTCTGGGATGAAACCTATAATGGACAGAAATGAGGACATTGCGTTTCTAAAAAAGGTGATCATGCAAAGGAGATTCCACCAACTGGTCAAGGTGAAACTGGCTTTATCTACTGTGATGTCACGGCAATGCTACAGTTATGATATACTAATGATATCTGAGAACGTTTATCATGTACAATGACCATATGTCACAGTGTGTAGTTATGAAAACGCAAGAGGGATGCACTGGGTAGTATTCACGAGGAACCAACTCAGGATGAAACGGGGAGGGACTACGTTTTTTGCTGCGGTGTGCACAGTGTACAACCCTCTTGCATTTACAGAACTACACGCTATGACCTTCTACTATAATAATGAATAGGACAGATGTACATCCTCTGTGATGTACTGTAATAGTACCCCCACCGTCACAGCCTGAATCTGGTTTGGAAAAAGGATCGGATATAGAGACAGAAAGATTTTGTACAGGAGTACAAGTGTCCCCACACTGTTTATCCATTAACTATGTCACTATTACCTATCTGAGGCAAAGCCTTGTTTTAAAGGGATATTATTTATTCTATACAGAGTGAAATCATGGCAGACCGTTTTCAGCATTAAGATAATTAATTTCACCCCAATGGGTAATGTTTCAGTTTGGCTACAATTGATGTCAACTCTAACATAAAGTGACACTTAATATTCCCACTCTCACATAATCCTCTTTTTTCTTTTACCACCTACCCTTTAACTCTCAACCCTTCTCCTGTTTCCACTCCTTTAACTCTCAACCCTTCTCCTGTTTATACTCCTTTCACTCACAACCCTTCTCCTGTTTATACTCCTTTAACTCTCATCCCTATTCATGTTTACACTCCTTTAACTCTCAACCCTTCTCCTGTTTCCACTCCTTTAACTCTCATCCCTATTCATGTTTACACTCCTTTAACTCTCAACCCTTCTCCTGTTTATACTCCTTTAACTCTCAACCCTTCTCCTGTTTATACTCCTTTAACTCTCAACCCTACTCCTGTTTATACTCCTTTAACTCTCAACCTTACTCCTGTTTATACTCCTCTAATTCTCATCCCTACTCCTGTTTCTTAAGTACCTTTTCCATATATCTCACTCCTCCGCTGTTCTGTAGTTTGTCCTTTGTGGGCACCCATACTTGTTTCTAACATGCGCAGATTTCAGTAAACATGTGGAAAAGATAGATGCTGTCAATACCTACTCATTTAATTTCACCAAGGTTCCAAAAAACCACTTGTCCTGGTTCATCCTCTCTTTTCCCATCCCATTTTCTCCTCCCATTCCCCTTACTCTGTCAGACAGCCACTCCAGGCCTGGTTTAAATCATCAATGTCTACTGAAGGGGCCAAACCAAAGACCTGTTTTCTTCAAAATAGCTACTGTTTGCTTGCAGCAGAAAGTAATGACCTACAGGCAGACTTATGAATAGTTTTGCTGTTACTGTTGATGTTGTTGTTAATGTTGCTGTCGCTGTTGATGTCGCTTTTAATGTTGATGTTAATGTTAATGTTAATGTTTCTGTTTCTGTTTCTGTTACTGCTACTGCTGCTGTAACTGTTACTGTTGCTGTTGCTGTTAAGGTTACTGGTACTGTTAACTTCTTATGGCTTGGGGGCAGTATTTCGACATCTGGATGAGAAGCGTGCCCAAAGTAAACTGCCTGTTACTCAGAA
>NC_060180.1:72186755-72189975 GCF_021184085.1 Oncorhynchus gorbuscha | reverse complement strand
ATTTCCGCTCGGCTGCCCGGAGCCCTGTTCTGTGAGCTCGCAATGAGTCATCGAGCCACGGAGCGGGAGGGGAGGACCGAGCCGGCCTGGAGGATAGGGGACATAGAGAGTCAAGGGATGCAGAGAGGGAGGAGAGGAGGGTTGAGGAGGCAGAATCAGGAGATAGGTGGGAGAAGGTTTGAGCGGAGGGAAGAGATGATAGGATGGAAGAGGAGAGAGTAGCGGGGAGAGAGAGCGAAGGTTGGGACGAGCGCGATACCATCCGAGTAGGGGCAGTGTGGGAGGTGTTGGATGAGAGCGAGAGAGGAAAAGGATACAAGGCAGTGGTCGGAGACTTGGAGGGAGTTGCAATGAGGTTAGTGGAAGAACAGCATCTAGTAAAGATGAGGTCGAGCGTATTGCCTGCCTTGTGAGTAGGGGGGAAGGTGAGAGGGTGAGGTCAAAAGAGGAGAGGAGTGGAAAGAAGGAGGCAGAGAGGAAAGAGTCAAAGGTAGACGTGGGGAGGTTAAAGTCGCCCAGAACTGTGAGAGGTGAGCCGTCCTCAGGAAAGGAGCTTATCAAGGCATCAAGCTCATTGATGAACTCTCCGAGGAACCTGGAGGGCGATAAATGATAAGGATGTTAAGCTTGAAAGGGCTAGTAACTGTGACAGCATGGAATTCAAAGGAGGCGATAGACAGATGGGTAAGGGGAGAAAGAGAGAATGACCACTTGGGAGAGATGAGGATCCCGGTGCCACCACCCCGCTGACCAGACGCTCTCGGGGTGTGCGAGAACACGTGGGCGGACGAAGAGAGAGCAGTAGGAGTAGCAGTGTTGTCTGTGGTGATCCATGTTTCCGTCAGGGCCAAGAAGTCGAGGGACTGGAGGGAGGCATGGGCTGAGATGAACTCTGCCTTGTTGACCGCAGATTGGCAGTTCCAGAGGCTACCGGAGACCTGGAACTCCACGTGGGTCGTGCGCGCTGGGACCACCAGAGTAGGGTGGCCGCGGCCACGCGGTGAGGAGCGTTTGTATGGTCTGTGCAGAGAGGAGAGAACAGGGATAAACCGACACATAGTTGACAGGCTACAGAAGAGGCTACGCTAATGCAAAGGAGATTGGAATGACAAGTGGACTACACGTCTCGAATGTTCAGAAAGTTAAGCTACGTAGCAAGAATCTTATTGACTAAAATGATTAAAATGATACAGTACTGCTGAAGTAGGCCAGCTGGCAGTGGGTGCGTTGTTGACACTACACTAATCAAGTCGTTCCGTTGAGTGTAATAGTTTCTGCAGTGTTGCTATTCGGGGGCTAGCAGGCTAGCTAGCAGTGTTGTTTACGTTACGTTGCGTTAAAAGAACGACAATAGATGGCTAGCGAACCTAGAAAATCGCTCTAGACTACACAATTATCTTTGATACAAAGACGGCTATGTAGCTAGCTAAGTAGCTAGCTACGATCAAACAAATCAAACCGTTGTACTGTAATGAGAATGAAGTGAAAATGTGATACAACCTGTGAATGCGACCGGGTAGTTGAGTTCTAAACAGAAGACGTTGGCTAGCGTTGGCTAGCTGTTGGCTAGCTAGCAGAGTCACCTACGTTAAGGACGACAAATAGCTGGCTAGCTAACCTCGGTAAATTAAGATAATCACTCTAAGACTACACACTCTAAACCTAAACAACACAATTATCTTGGATACGATGATACGATGATACGAAGACAGCAAAGACAGCTATGTAGCTAGCTAACACTACACTGATCAAGTCGTTCAGTTGAGTGTAACAGTTTCTCCAGTGCAGCTAATCAGTGGACGTTAGCTAGCTGGCTAGTGAAGACTACGTTAGGACGGCGAAATACGATAATTACGCAATTATCTTTGATACAAAGACGGCTATGTAGCTAGCTGAGAAGAAATTGCTAAGATAAGACAAATCAAACCGTTGTGATATAATGAAATATAATGAAAAAGTTATACTACCCGTTGGAGCGACGTGCAGATGCGACCACTCGCTCCAACCGGAACTTTCATTTGGCATGAGGTTATGAAGTGCAACTCAGTTTCCACCTAATTTTGTGGGCAGTGTGCACATAGCCTGTCTTCTCTTGATAGCCAGGTCTGCCTTCGTCGGCCTTTCTCAATAGCAAGGCTAAACTCACTGCGTCTGTACATAGTCAAAGATGTTCTTAATTTTGGGTCAGTCACAGTGGTCAGGTGTTCTGCCACTGTGTACTCTCTGTTTAGGGCCCAATAGCATTCTAGTTTGCTATGTTTTTTCGTAAATTCTTTCCAATGTGTCAAGTAATGATCTTTTTGTTTTCTCATGATTTGGTTGGGTCTAATTGTGTTGCTGTCCTGGGGCACTGTGGGGTCTGTTTGTGAACAGAGACCCAGGAACAGCTTGCTTAGGGGGCTCTTCTCCAGGCTACTTTCTCTGTAGGTGCTGGCTTTGTTATGGAAGGTTTGGGAATCACTTCCTTTAAGGTGGTTGTTCAGGGGGAGAATGACATATTTTTACCTTGTCAGTTCGGGGATCCGATCTAGCAATCTTTCTGTTACTGGCCCAATGCTCTAACCCCTAGGCTACCTGCCGCCCCCCACTAGGCTACCTGCCGCCCTGGCAAGTGACTCTGAACTTACAATGGCTAGCCCCAAGTTTATATATTTTATTATTTTCTTGTGCATTTTGCTACTTGCCTCATGACTCCTGCTTGCATTGTTGAATATGAACTTTCGTGGGACAGACTATGTTTGGTCCCAGACTCGGGACTCTGACTCTCTATTGGTTACAGACTTTTGGCCTCCCATCCTATTCTTACCACCTCACGCCGGCTTTGTAGGTCATGTGGTTTGGTAAGAACAATGCCCCTCTCCCCACAGGTGGGATTACTACCTCTGAGGTAGTCTGAGGTAGTCACCTCATAGAAGTACTTGGGAGTATGGCTAGATGGTACACTGTCCTTCTCTCAGCACATATCAAAGCTGCAAGCTAAAGTTAAATCTAGACTTGGTTTCCTCTATCGTAATCGCTCCTCTTTCACCCCAGCTGCCAAACTAACCCTTATTCAGATGACCATCCTACCCATGCTAGATTACGGAGACATAATTTATAGATCAGATAGGTAAGGGTGCTCTCAAGTGGCTAGATGTTCTTTACCATTCGGCCATCAGATTTGCCACCAATGCTCCTTATAGGACACATCACTGCACTCTATACTTCTCCTGTAAACTGG
>NC_060180.1:72181618-72186655 GCF_021184085.1 Oncorhynchus gorbuscha | reverse complement strand
CACTACCGTGTAGGGGAGTACCAGCTAGCTACGAAATGTTAGCATGTAGCTGTAGCGTCATTCATTCATTCATTGTAGTAGTAATGGCAAACCAATCATTGTATCAAGGGTATAGTATCTTGCTATCTTCACATTAGCAGCTACAGATTGTTCAGACAGAAGCTACCATTAGTCAAAAGGTCAAAATCTACAGTTTTCAACTCAAGATGACTTGCAAAGAGGCACGTCTTAGCACCATCTGCCACCTAGAGCTGGAAACAGACCAGTCTATATTAATGAAGCTTTCCTTTCTGTTTTGGCTTGATATCTACCCTTAATTGGCCCTGGGAACATAACATTTAGCTTGATATCTACGAGCAAATAATTATTAGGCTTGCACTCCGTACACTCTCGTAAAAAAAAAAATCACATACAAACTCACCATATAAATTTGCAACGCTGAATTGTTGAACAGCATTTTGCTGAAAAATATATTCTCATGAGAATTCTCAGAATTAAGACAGGTGTCATTTGTATGTAGCAGTTCAGTTTGGAGTCAGTGTTTCCTGATTTAGGCCAACAGATGGCGCTTGATATCTGGGCTTTCAATTGAACTTGTTTTGGGTGTGAAACTACTACGTAGGTGGCCATAACTATCCATATCATCATTAATGCAGTGTATGGAAGGAGGGTTATCTGTTAAAAGCTAATGAATCGGAATGTGTGTAGGCTATGACAAGAAAGCGCTGAGCTCCAATTCACCAACCATCTGGGGCTTATGCAGTAAGTTCCCTGAGCGGCACAGCGGTCTACGATACTGCATCTCACTACAGACCCTGGTTCGATTCCCCGGCTGTATCACAGCGGTCTAAGATACTGCATCTCACTACAGACCCTGGTTCCATTCCAGGCTGTATCACAACCGGCACGGTAACCACAGTGGATCTTCTAGTCAACACGGTAACCACAGTGCATCTCCTAGTCAACATGGTAACCACAGTGCATCTCCTAGTCAACACGGTAACCACAGTGCATCTCCTGGTCAACACGGTAACCATAGTTCCCCTCCGACATGTCCATCCGTTGACCACTGTGGGATGAGGAGGGTCTTCTGTCTGGGTCCAGCCCGTCTGCAGCCATGTATGGTGCTTTAGCCCATCAGTTATGGACCTCTGAAGTGGGGATTTAGGGGCTTATGGGGGGGTTAAATCCCCGGATTCAAGCCCCTAGCTGCCTGATTGAGGGATTACGATCCTTGACCCCCATTTTCACCTCTCCATCTTGACTAATGAGAAGTGGGTGGTCGTTTTTCTGGTTGTGTCTCTACTTGACATCCCTGGGTGGGGAGGGAGGGGAGAGGAGAGGTCGCTAAATGATAGCGCTAGTGGTTAGTTGTTGGAGGGGTGGGGTGGGCGAGGAGGGGGAGAGGAGAGGTTGATAAATGAGTGGTTTAGTTGTTGGAGGGTGGGGGAGGAGGGGGTAGAGGTCAGTAAATGAGTGGGCTAGTTGTTAGTTGTTGGAGGGATGGGAAGGAGGGAGGAGAGGTCAGTAAATGAGTGGTTTAGTTGTTAGTTGTTGGAGGGATGGGAAGGAGGGAGGGAGAGTTCAGTAAATGAGTGGTTTTAGTTGTTAGTTGTTGGAGGGATGGGAAGGAGGGAGAGGTCAGTAAATGAGTGGGTTAGTTGTTAGTTGTTGGAGGGATGGGAAGGAGGGAGGGAGAGGTCAGTAAATGAGTGGGCTGGTTGTTAGTTGTTGGAGGGATGGGGAAGGAGGGAGGGAGAGGTCAGTAAATGAGTGGGCTAGTTGTTAGTTGTTGGAGGGGTGGGGGGAGGAGGGGGGGAGCACCATATCATTTTTGAGGGGTCTGATGCAACAGTAAAGAAGAGACATCAAAGATAAAACATAGGTGTACATACATGTGGATGATATATTGACTACAGAATGGACCGCTTTACCTACAAAGGTCTCCAATGGTTTCCTGGAACTGCCTATGTTAGCAGTATGGTAATGTCTTGGCATTATGGGTGTGTGTGTATGCACAGCATGTGTGTGTGAGAATGAGGTCAACTTTGTGCCTATGTGAATTAATTGGAAATATGTGTGTGTGTGTGTCTGTGTGTGCGTGTGTGTGTGTGTGTGTCTCTGTTCCGGTATGTCAGGTATCACATGTCCAGTGGTGGAAAAATAACCAATTGTCATTCTTGAGTAAAAGTATAGATACCTTAACAGAACGTTACTCCAGTAAAAGTGGAAGTCACTCAGTAATATACACACTCCAACACTCAGACATAATTTACACATAGCCAGGGACACACTCCAACACTCAGACATCATTTACACGTAGCCAGGAACACACTCCAACACTCAGACATCATTTACACGTAGCCAGGAACACACTCCAACACTCAGACATCATTTATACGTAGCCAGGAACACACTCCAACACTCAGACATAATTTGGAAAAGATGCATTTGTGTTTAGAGTCCTCCAGATCAGAGGCAGTGGGGATGACCGGGGATGTTCTCTGTTTAGTGAGTCCTCCAGATCAGAGGCAGTAGGGTTGACCGGGGATGTTCTCTGTTTAGTGAGTCCCCCAGATCAGAGGTAGTAGAGATGACCAGGGATGTTCTCTGTTTAGTGAGTCCTCCAGATCAGAGGCAGTAGGGATGACCGGGGATGTTCTCTGTTTAGTGAGTCCTCCAGATCAGAGGCAGTGGGGATGACTGGGGATGTTCTCTGTTTAGTGAGTCCTCCAGATCAGAGGCAGTAGGGTTGACCAGGGATGTTCTCTGTTTAGTGAGTCCTCCAGATCAGAGGCAGTAGGGATGACTGGGGATGTTCTCTGTTTAGTGAGTCCTCCAGATCAGAGGCAGTAGGGATGACCAGGGATGTTCTCTGTTTAGTGAGTCTTCCAGATCAGAGCCAGTAGGGATGACTGGGGATGTTCTCTGTTTAGAGAGTCCTCCAGATCAGAGGCAGTAGGGATGACCAGGGATGTTCTCTGTTTAGAGAGTCCTCCAGATCAGAGGCAGTAGGGATGACTGGGGATGTTCTCTGTTTAGAGAGTCCTCCAGATCAGAGGCAGTAGGGATGACCAGGGATGTTCTCTGTTTAGAGAGTCCTCCAGATCAGAGGCAGTAGGGATGACCAGGGATGTTCTCTGTTTAGAGAGTCCTCCAGATCAGAGGTAGTAGGGATGGCTGTCATGTATTGTCATGTTATGTCTTGTTCCTGTTCTTTCTCTTCACTTCGTTTCCCCCTGCTGGTCGTATTAGGTTACCTTCTCTTCCTCTCCTTCCCCCAGCTGTTCCTCATCTCCTCTAACTACCTCGTTTACTCTCTCCCACCTGTTCCTTTTTTCCCCTCTGATTAGGTCTCTATTTCTCTCTCTGTTTCTGCTTCTGTCTTTGTCAGATTCTCATTTGCTTCACCCTTGTCCCGTCCTGTCGTAATCTGCCTCTTCATCAGATGCTACGTGTGATCAGGTACCTCTGTCCTCTACAACCCGCGCCTACCCGGAGAGACCAGCAGTCTGTTGCCGCTAACCCTGCTATTCTCCTCTGCTGCTAGAAGGGGACTCTCCTGTAAAGATCAGAGGACTTTATGATTTATTTGTCGCCCTCTCTGCGGGTTGTCTATTTTGTCAATCGATACATCTGAAGAGGATATATGTCTTCCCTGTGTTTGGACATTAAAAGACTCTGTTTCTGTTAAACCGCTTTTGGGTCCTCACTCACCTGCATAACAATGACTGGGGATGTTCTCTTGATAAGTGAATGAATTTGACCATGTTCCTGTCCTGCTAAGCATTCAAAATGTAACGAGTACTTTTGGGTGTGAGGAAAAAAATGCAGAGAGTAAAAAGTATGTTATTTTCTTTAGGAATGTAGTGAAGTAAAATCAAAAGTTGCCCAAAATATAAATAGTAAAATACAGATACCCCAAAAATGACTTAAGTTGTACTTTAAAGTATTTTTTACTTAAGTACTTTACACCACTGCATATGTCAGGTGCTTCTGCTCCACTTCAGTGTGTGTGTGTGTGTTCCGGTTGGTGTGTGTGTGTTCCGGTTGATGTGTGTGTGTGTGTGTGTGTGTTCCGGTATGTCAGGTGTCCGTGTACATGGGGTGGAAATAAGCTGCGCTGAAACTTTAATGAGAATCTGACATCTTCAACATGAACATCTTCAACTCCTCATCCTCACCTGAACACTGTCTATATGTGGAGAGAAAAGCAGCCTTTCCTACCAGACAGACGTTCTGTGTTGTCCTACACACAAACAAACTATTGACACTAGTTATGAAGCTTCATTGTAAAGAATCAACAGCCTGACACGTCAGTAGGTTTCCACTACATTTCAATGGTCTTGTGTACAGTACCTTAAATGTACATGCAAGTTGATGTTGACGTGTGATGACTGATCCAAATGATTTTGCTTCATTCGTTCTTTTGTTATTGACTGGCTAATAGCCACATCATTTGCCAATTAGCAGATCAATATTAGTTTAAATCATTACGTGCTTGGCTGAACTGTAAAAACACTAGAGTACTGTAAATTCAATATTGGGACACCCCTGATTAGTTGTCCTAATGAGGTCTACTGTAAATCAATGACCCAAATCAACAATGTGCAATGCTTACCTCCTATAACTTAAATCTACACTTCTGTAAGTACATGAACATCCTTGAAGGAGCACTCCTCAATTTCTAGTCCTCGATTTTGGTAGGGCGGTAGTGACAACAGAATTCACATAGCCTACCTCAGTGGCAGTTACGCCGACCAAAACCCTGACCTCAGTTTACAGTACAAACAGTTCATCGTTAGGGGCTCAGTGTAGGCAGAAACATAGATTGAGGAGTGCTCCTTTAAACCAGGACTACGTTATTCACATTTTTCACATCTCAAAACACAGTAGCATCATAAAATCCTCTGTGAACTGTTGTGTGCTGCAACACTGACATCTGGAAGTAGTTGTCTTTTGACAACATGGAGAGGCAGCCTTTAGTTACTATGCCCCCAGCCCTCTGGAGTAGCCTGCCAGAGAACCTGAGGGGAC
>NC_060180.1:72173138-72181518 GCF_021184085.1 Oncorhynchus gorbuscha | reverse complement strand
AGGAGATTAAGTGTGAATGCTTGCTAGCAGGAGATGTGTTCTGCCTGGTGACAGCTGGAACAGCCACAGGCCAATCAGATCACCACGTCGGTTTGAGTGAGGAGGTTCTTCCTGCGTGTATTGCCATCCCATTGGTGTTTTCCTTGTATCTGAAGGAGTAGTTATTCACACACACAGGGATATACACACAGGGTTGTAGCTGGGCAGTTCTGGTTCTGGGTCAACACTTGAGTCTCTGTTCGAAAGCACAATACAACACCAACAAACAAAATAACTGGGTGTGTGTGTGTGTGTGTGTGTGTGTGTGTGTGTGTGTGTGTGTGTGTGTGTGTGTGTGTGTGTGTGTGTGTGTGTGTGTGTGTGTGTGTGTGTGTGTGTGTGTGTGTGAGAGACAACAAACACAGTGATATGCACAGACTTTTTCCTCTCACACACACACACACACACACACACACACACACACACACACACACACACACACACACACACACACACACACACACACACACACACACACACACACACACACACACACACACACACACACACACATAAACCCAGTTCTATCACTTGTTGGTGTTGTGTTGTGCGTTCCATGTCCCATAGAGACTCAAGTAGCCTATTTACACAAAACCAGAACTGCCCAATGACAATCCTCTATCCAACTGTTCCAAGTGGTCCAGCCAATCACTGGTAAATATCCTATATATAACTCCACCAGTTAAACACCTGACACGAACTACTGTGTTAATATTCACGAGTGTTTTCCTGCAGACAGCTGTGTGGTCGAAGCAGAGTTTAATTCTTATGACCTATGAATGGTATTATTACCTTATTTTTACCATTTCTACAGAGTACATGAATTAAGTACCACCCTGTTCATGTAAAGCCACATTTCCATATTGCCTGGACAATGTTTTTTTTCAAATTATAATTTTATTACGTAGGTTCATGTTATTACGTAGGTTCATGTTATTACGTAGTTTCGTGTTATTACGTAGGTTCATGTTATTACGTAGGTTCATGTTATTACGTAGGTTCATGTTATTACGTAGGTTCACGTTATTACGTAGGTTCACGTTATTACATAGGTTCATGTTATTACGTAGGTTCATGTTATTACGTAGGTTCATGTTATTATGTAGGTTCATGTTATTACGTAGGTTCGTGTTATTACGTAGGTTCGTGTTATTATGTAGGTTCATGTTATTACGTAGGTTCATGTTATTACGTAGGTTCATGTTATTGCGTAGGTTCATGTTATTACGTAGGTTCACGTTATTACGTAGGTTCATGTTATTACATAGGTTCATGTTATTACGTAGGTTCATGTTATTACGTAGGTTCATGTTATTATGTAGGATCATGTTATTACGTAGGTTCATGTTATTACTTAGGTTTAGGTTATTACGTAGGTTCATGTTATTACGTAGGTTCATGTTATTACGTAGGTTCATGTTATTACGTAGGTTTAGGTTATTACGTAGGTTCACGTTATTACGTAGGTTCATGTTATTACATAGGTTCATGTTATTACGTAGGTTCATGTTATTACGTAGGTTCATGTTAGTATGTAGGATCATGTTATTACGTAGGTTCATGTTATTACTTAGGTTTAGGTTATTACGTAGGTTCATGTTATTACGTAGGTTCATGTTATTACTTAGGTTTAGGTTATTACGTAGGTTCATGTTATTACGTAGGTTCATGTTATTATGTAGGTTCATGTTATTACGTAGGTTTAGGTTATTACGTAGGTTCATGTTATTACTTAGGTTTAGGTTATTACGTAGGTTCATGTTATTACGTAGGTTCATGTTATTATGTAGGTTCATGTTATTACGTAGGTTTAGGTTATTACGTAGGTTCATGTTATTGCGTAGGTTCACGTTATTACGTAGGTGCATGTTATTACGTAGGTTCATGTTATTACATAGGTTCATGTTATTACGTAGGTTCATGTTATTACGTAGGTTCATGTTATTACAAAGGTTATTATGATAATTTCTGCAGACTTGATTAATTAAAGTGCAAAAGCTACATTACGTGATTTACTACATGGGGAAAACTACTCCTGTCTTTCAGAGACCAGGTTTAGTGTGTTTTATGATTTTTTAAAATAACAATATAAAAGTTTGCAAAGAGAGTGTTTTGAAAATGTCCACTGTCTGGGCTACATAACATCAGCTAGTGCAAAGCTCCTCTGGGCACCAGGCTTAAACAGGAATACACACGGAGAGCTGTGTGATTTTTCTTTCTCTTCCTGATCTTGAAAAAAATGCGAGTTCAATGCCACATCTATCATGGGTATGACTGGTAGCGCTCCACTGTAGTGATTGATGCCCTGAGGTCTTGGAATCATCAGGTGATATGTGTGATGGGTTTGATAGCTGGAGGACGGTTGTCGTTATATGTCAGCACTCAAGGGAGGTCTGCGGGTTAAGGACTACAGATGGGAGTTTGAGACTTGGGAGTTGTAGTCTCCTGAGTATGTTTTGGGCGTGCACGTGTGCGTTTGTTATGTGGAGCAGTCCGGAGGCTGGTTTTGTGTCTGGTGTCCGTGGATACCCAGTTGCTAGGCAAAGTTAAGCCCCTGAACAGTGACCCCCCCCCCAACCCCCAACCCCCAGCTCAGCAGCTGGGTCAGAGTCAGTGGAAGTCAGCAATGTCTCACACACACACACACACACACACCCAAACACCCCCGCACACCCAAACACCCCGCACATCCACACCACACCCAAACACCACTGCAAACCCACAACCACCCATCCAAGCACTTGTGAGCACAAATCGTCACAACTACTTTTTTATTTGGACTAAAGCATTGATTTATTGTATGTCATTACTGGATAAACTCTGGGACTTAACCCCTCAGGGTTGAACTACATGGGAGGTTGAACTCTGTTCTACTGACATGATGAAAACTCCAGTCCAGTGAGGAGTTTGAGTTGTACTTGAGCGCCTACTGAGAAAGATGCACTGAGAAGGAATTACATATCCAACACAGTGTGGATGACGCACAGCAGTTTCTGTGTGAGTGGGTGTGTGCATATGCAAACAGTGCCCTAGTTGTGTTGTTGGAGAGACAATAGTTGTTCGGCTATTTTGTTTGTCTATCGTGCAGTGTAGTGTTGTTTTGTATCTATTGGAAGTGTAGACCAATAAACCCTATTGAACACATTTTCCAATCTGATGATACAAGAGAAATAACGAGGTCTAACGGCCTCGTCATTTCCAAACTGCATTTAAACTGTTATGCAGGTGAATGAGGACCCAAAAGCGACTTGGCGAAAACAGAGTCTTTAATCCAGTAAAGTAAATCTACAATCATAAAGCATAATTCCACTCGTAATGACGAGAACCGACTGGAGACTCGATCATAACTGCAGGTTGCCTCGGGAAGGCACTTGAACGTTGCAGACTCAGACACCTGCTCACCACGCAGCATCTGAGGGAAACACGACACGACAGGGCGATACACAGACACAGCACGGTGAACAATAGACAAGGATCCGACAGGGCAGAAACGGAAAACAAGGGGAGAAATAGGGACTCTAATCAGGGGAAAGATAGGGAACAGGTGTGGGAAGACTAAATGATTGATTAGGGAATAGGAACAGCTGGGAGCAGGAACGGAGCGATAGAGAGAAGAGAGAGAGGGAGGAAGAGAGAAAGAGGGAACGAACCTAAAAAGACCAGCAGGGGAAAACGAACAGAGGGAAAAGCAAAATGACAAGACAAAATAAGACAAAACATGACAGTACCCCCACTCACCGAGCGCCTCCTGGCGCTCTCGAGGAGGAACACTGGCGGCAACGGAGGAAATCATAGATCACAAACGGTCCAGCACGTCCCGAGAAAGAACCCAACTCCTCTCCTCAGGACCGTAACGAAAAACGATAAAAAGGGAAACTAGGGTACTACTCTAAAAAAAAAAAAAAAAATGAGACACGGGTAGAGAACTGAAAGCTTTAGAGCAAACAGGACCAAACAGGCCAGGAGAGTAACAACTAGGGACAGACTGAGACACAGCAAGGGCAGGAACAAGAACAGGAGAGATGCGATGGCAGGGAACAGACTGAGACCCAGCAAGACCAGGAGCAGAAGCAGAAAAAAAAAATTACCAGACTTCTTCTGCGCGCAGTCTGAACACGCAGCCACGAAACGGCGCGTGTCACGCTCCTGAGTAGGCCACCAAAACCGCTGGCGAATAGAAGCAAGCGTACCCCGAACGCCGGGATGGCCAGCTAACTTGGCAGAGTGAGCCCACTGAAGAACAGCCAGACGAGTAGAAACAGGAACGAAAAGAAGGTTACTAGGACAAGCGCGCGGCGGCGCAGTGTGCGTGAGTGCTTGCTTAACCTGTCTCTCAATTCCCCAGACAGTCAACCCGACAACACGCCCAACAGGAAGGATCCCCTCGGGATCGGTAGAAGCCACAGAAGAACTAAAGAGACGGGATAAAGCATGAGGCTTGGTGTTCTTAGTACCCGGGCAATAAGAAATAACGAACTCGATACGAGCGAAAAACAACGCCCAACGAGCATGACGCGCATTCAGTCGTTTGGCATAACGGATGTACTCAAGGTTCTTTTGGTCAGTCCAAACGACAAAAGGAACGGTCGCCCCCTCCAACCACTGTCGCCATTTGCCTAGGGCTAAACGGATGGCGAGCAGTTCGCGGTTAGCCACATCATAGTTACGTTCCGACGGTGACAGGCGATGAGAAAATACGCACAAGGGTGGACCCCATCGTCAGTATCGGAGCGCTGGGACAGAATGGCTCCCACGCCCACCCCGACGCGTCAACCTCAACAATAAACTGTTTAGTGACGTCAGGTGCAACAAGGATAGGAGCGGATGCAAAACGCTTCTTGAAGAGATCAGAACAACAATCATACGACCGGTGAGGAGGAAGGGAGTTGGTTCTGGACCGACTGAAGACCGTGCGCAGACCATGATATTCCTCCGGCACTCCTGTCAAATCACCAGGTTCCTCCTGAGAAGAGGGGACAGAACAAACAGGAGAAATAGCAGACATTAAACACGTCACATGACAAGAAACGTTCCAGGAAAGGATAGAATTACTAGACCAATCAAAAGAAAGATTATGACACACTAGCCAGGGATGACCCAAAACAACAGGTGTAAAAGGTGAACAAAAAATCAAAAAAGAAATGGTCTCACTATGGTTACCAGATACAGTGAGGGTTAAAGGTAGTGTATCATATAATATACTGGGGAGAGGACTACCATCCAAGGCAAACATGACCGTGGGCTCCCCTAACTGTCTGAGAGGAATGTCATGTTCCCGAGCCCAGGCTTCGTCCATAAAACAGCCCTCCGCCCCAGAGTCTATTAATGCACTGCAGGAAGCTGCCGATCCGGTCCAGCGTAGATGGACCGGTAAGGTAGTACAGGTACTTGACGGAGAGGACCGTCTAGTAGCGCTTATCAGTCGCCCTCCGCTTACTGATGAGCTCTGGCCTTTAACTGGACATGAAATGACAAAATGACCAGCGGAACCGCAATAGAGACAGAGGCGGTTGGTGATTCTCCGTTCCCTCTCCTTAGTCGAAATGCGAATACCCCCCAGCTGCATGGGCTCAACACCTGAGTCAGTAGGGAAAGACGGTAGTGTCGGAGAGAGGGGAGACACAGTTAACGCGAGCTCTCTTCTATGAGCTCGGTGACGAAGATTTACCCGTCGTTCAATGCGAATAGCGAGTTCAATCAAAGAATCCACGCTGGATGGAACCTCCCGAGAGAGAATCTCATCCTTAACCTTAGCGTGGAGTCCCTCCAGAAAACGAGCGAGCAACGCCTGCTCGTTCCAGTTACTGGAGGCAGCAAGAGTGCAAAACTCTATAGAGTAATCCGTTATGGATCGATTACCTTGACATAGGGAAGACAGGGACCAGGAAGCTTCTTTCCCAAAAACTGAGCGATCAAAAACCCTTATCATCTCCTCTTTAAAGTTCAGATAATTGTTAGTACACTCAGCGCTTGCCTCCCAGATAGCTGTGCCCCACTGCCGAGCCCGACCAGTAAGGAGTGATATGACGTAGGCAATCCGAGCTCTCTCTCTTGAGTATGTGTTGGGTTGGAGAGAGAACACTATATCACACTGGGTGAGAAAGGAGCGGCACTCAGTGGGCTGCCCAGAATAACATGGTGGGTTATTAACCCTAGGTTCCGGAGGTTCGGAAGAACCGGAAGTAGCTGGTGACACGAGACGAAGACTCTGATACTGTCCTGAGAGGTCGGAGAACTGAGCGGCCAGGGTCTCAACGGCATGCCGAGCAGCAGACAATTCCTGCTCGTGTCTGCCGAGCATCGCTCCCTGGAACTCGAGAGTAGAGTAGAGAGAATCCATAGTCGCTGGGTCCATTCTTGGTCGGATCCTTCTGTTATGCAGGTGAATGAGGACCCAAAAGTGACTTGGCGAAAACAGAGTCTTTAATCCAGTAAAGTAAATCTACAATCATAAAGCATAATTCCACTCGTAATGACGAGAACCGACTGGAGACTCGATCATAACTGCAGGTTGCCTCGGGAAGGCACTTGAACGTTGCAGACTCAGACACCTGCTCACCACGCAGCATCTGAGGGAAACACGACACGACAGGGCGATACACAGACACAGCACGGTGAACAATAGACAAGGATCCGACAGGGCAGAAACGGAAAACAAGGGGAGAAATAGGGACTCTAATCAGGGGGAAAGATAGGGAACAGGTGTGGGAAGACTAAATGATTGATTAGGGGAATAGGAACAGCTGGGAGCAGGAACGGAGCGATAGAGAGAAGAGAGAGAGGGAGGAAGAGAGAAAGAGGGGAACGAACCTAAAAAGACCAGCAGGGGGAAAACGAACAGAGGGAAAAGCAAAATGACAAGACAAAATAAGACAAAACATGACATAAACTTTCCAATTATCTCAGTGACATCTTCTGTTCATTTGCTGGTGACCTAAATAATCAAAAAAGAAAAACAAACAATTTTAAATGACGTGAAAGTCTCCAGCATTTGGCAGTGAGAGTCAGAAATCTACTCTGTACTCTCTGGCCAGTACAGTCCTGTGACTGTCAAAAGCAACCACCCTGCCACAACAGCTGCTCTATTCAGACCAATCATCCTTGTATTTAAAGGGGGATTGACGGTGGCTGGAGTGGGGGACTTCCATCGTGTCTCTGGGTCTCTGGGTTTTGGGAGCGCTGAGCTAACCGTGCGCAGAGTTAAACACAAATCAATGGCAACCCACAGAGAGATTTTCTCTCGACTGATTGGCACCAATGTGGTTCTCATTGTTGGTCGCTTCCATCATTTGAGCCTTCACAAAGAGACTAGTGCAGAAACCCCCCCACACACACACACACACACACACACACACATCACACACACACACACACACACACACACACACACACACACACACACACACACACACACACACACACACACACACACACACACACACACACACACACACACACACACACATCACACACACACACATCACACACACACATCACACACACACACACATCACACACACACACATCACACATCACACATAACACACACATCACACACACACACACACACCACACACACACACCCACACACACACATCACACACACACACCACACACACATCACACACATCACACACACACATCACACATCACACACACACACATCACACACACACATCACACACATCACACACACACATCACACATCACACACACACACATCACACACACATCACACACACACACATCACACACACATCACACACATCCCAGTAGACCGCTGTGTGCTATTATTTTGGGTTCAAGGTCTTGTGAAAGGACAGACTTCCAGAGGGAAGGACTGATGTGTTGATGATGTTTAAAGTTTTCTAAAGCTGGAATCCTTCATGGTGAAACAGTCTGTTAGAGATATTACAACAACAACGAAGTTAGTGCAAACAACAAACACAGTGTTTTCCCCTCTGACATCATCGCACGTGTGATAGAAGAGTCCAATATGTACAGATTGTTGTTTTACCATGCTGCAGGACGCTCCTCAGCTCTGCAACTAAAACACTAACCAATATGTACAGATTGTTGTTTTACCATGCTGCAGGACGCTCCTCAGCTCTGCAACTAAAACAATAACCAATATGTACAGATTGTTGTTTTACCATGCTGCAGGACGCTCCTCAGCTCTGCAACTAAAACAATAACCAATATGAACAGATTGTTGTTTTACCATGCTGCAGGATAAAACAATAACCAATATGTACAGATTGTTGTTTTACCATGCTGCACGATGCTCCTCAGCTCAGCAACTAAAACAATAACCAATATGAACAGATTGTTGTTTTACCAC
>NC_060180.1:72163869-72173038 GCF_021184085.1 Oncorhynchus gorbuscha | reverse complement strand
GGGCTAAAGATAGAGAGCGAATGGGAGAGACTGTCATGTTTTGTCATTTATTATCTTGTCTTGTCCCTGTGCTTCCCATTCTATTCGTTTCCCTCTGCTGGTCTTATTAGGTTCTTTCCCTCTTTCTATCCCTCTCTCTCCCCCTCCCTCTCTCACTCTCTCGCTCTCTCTTCTCTCTATCGTTCCGTTCCTGCTCCCAGCTGTTCCTATTCCCCTAATCAATCATTTAGTCTTCCCACACCTGTTCCCGATCCTTTCCCCTGATTAGAGTCCCTATTTCTTCCTTTGTGTTCCGTTCCTGTCCTGTCGGTTCCTTGTCTAGAATTCACCGTGCTGTGTTTGTGTATCGCCCTGTCGTGTCGTGTTTTCCTCAGATGCTGCGTGGTGAGCAGGTGTCTGAGTCTGTCTGGTTCAAGTGCCTTCCCGAGGCAACCTGCTGTTCACCTGCTGTTCAAGATCGAGTCTCCAGTTTGTCCTCGTCATTTCGAGTGAAAGTTGTGTTTTTTGTTTGTATTTACTTTACTGGATTAAAGACTCTGTTTTCGCCAAGTCGCTTTTGGGTCCTCTTTCACCTGCATGACAGAAGGAACCGACCAAGGAATGGACCCAGCGACTTCAGACGCTCGTTACACTGCCGTCGAGATCAAGGAGCCATGCTCGGCAGACACGAGCAGGAATTGTCTCTGCTCGCCATGCCGTGGAGAACCTGGCCGCTCAGGTTTCGACCTCTCTGGACAGTTCCAGAGTCTACGTCTCGATGCCACCTGTTACTTCTGGCCTGCCGAGCCTCCAGAACCTAGGGTTAATAACCCACCTTGCTACTCCGGGCAGCCCACTGAGTGCCGCTCCTTTCTCACGCAGTGTGAGATTGTGTTCTCTCTCAACCCAACACATACTCTAGAGAGAGCTCGGGTTGCTTACGTCATTTCACTCCTTACTGGCGGGCTCGAGAATGGGGCACAGCTATCTGGGAGGCAAGGGCTGATTGCTCTAACAAGTTCCAGAACTTTAAAGGGAGATGATTCGGGTTTTTGACCGTTCAGTTTTGGTAGGCTTCTAGGGCCCTGGCTTCCCTTATGCAGGTGAACGGTCCATAACGGATTATTCTATTGAGTTTCGCACTCTCTTGCTGCCTCTAGTAGTGGAACGAGGGCCGGCGCTGCCGCTCGTTTTCTGGAGGGACTCCACGCAGTGGTTAAGGATGAGATTCTCTCCCGGGAGGTTCCTTCAGATGTGGACTCTTTGATTGCTCTCGCCATCCGCATGGGAAGGCAGCGGGTAGATCCTTCGTCACCGGGCTCGTGGAAGAGAGCTCGCATCAACGGTGTTTCCCTGCTCCCGCATCGCAGCCATCTCCCTCCTCTGGCTCAGAGTCTGAGCCCATGCAGCTAGGAGGGATTCGCATCTCGACTAAGGAGAGGGAACGGAGGATCACCAACCGCCTGTGCCTCTATTGCGGAGTGCTGGACATTTTGTTAATTCATGTCCAGTAAAAGCCAGAGCTCATCTGTAAGCGGAGGGCTACAGGTGAGCGCAGCTTCTTCAAGTCTCTCCATCAAGATCCTGTACTACTTTGTCGGTCCATCTACGCTGGACCGGTTGGTCTTGCCCCATGTAGTGCCTTGATAGACTCTGGGGCTGAGGGTTGTTTCATGGGCCGAAGCATGGGTTCGGAAACATGACATTCCTTTCAGAGAGTTAGAAAGCCCTACGCCCATGTTCGCCTTAGATGGTAGTCATCTTCCCAGTATCAGATTTGAGACACTACCTTTAACCCTCACAGTATCTGGTAACCACAGTGAGACTATTTCTTTTTTGATTTTCGTTCGTTTACACCTGTTGTTTTGGGTCATCCCTGGCTAGTATGTCATAATCCTTCTATTAATTGGTCTAGTAATTCTATCCTATCCTGGAATGTTTCTTGTCATGTGAAGTGTTTAATGTCTGCCATCCCTCCCGTTTCTTCTGTCCCTACTTCTCAGGAGGAACCTGGCGATTTGACAAGTGCCGGAGGAATATCATGATCTGCGCACGGTCTTCAGTCGGTCCGGCCGCTCCCTTTCTCTTCACCGGTCGTATGATTGTAGTATTGATCTCCTTCCGGGGACCACTCCTCCTCGGGGTAGACTATACTCTCTGTCGGCTCCCGAACGTAAGGCTCTCGAGGATTATTTGTCTGTGTCTCTTGGCGCCCGGTACCATAGTGCCTTCTTCCTCTCCGGCCGGGCGGGGTTCTTTTGTTAGAAGGACGGTACTCTGCGCCCCTCGTGGATTACTCGAGCTGAATGACATAACGGTTAAGAATCGTTATCAAAGCACCCTATGTCATCAGCCTTCGAGATTCTGCAGGAGCCAGGTGCTTTACTAAGTTGGACCTTCGTAACGCTTTTACCATCTCGTGCGCATCAGAGAGGGGACGAGTGGAAAACGGCGTTTAACCTCCGTTAGGGCATTTTGAGTACCGGGTTCTGCCGTTTGGTCTCGCCAATGCGCCAGCTGTTTTCAGGCATTAGTTAATGATGTTCTGAGAGACATGCTGAACATCTTTGTTTTTGTCTATCTTGACGATATCCTGATTTTTCTCCGTCACTCGAGATTCATGTTCAGCACGTTCGGCGTGTTCTACAGCGCCTTTTAGAGAATTGTCTCTACGTAAAGTCTGAGAAGTGCTCTTTTCATGTCTCCTCCGTTACTTTTCTCGGTTCCGTTATTTCCGCTGAAGGCATTCAGATGGATTCCGCTAAGGTCCAAGCTGTCAGTGATTGGCCCGTTCCAAGGTCACGTGTCGAGTTGCAGCGCTTTTTAGGTTTCGCTAATTTCTATCGGCGTTTCATTCGTAATTTCGGTCAAGTTGCTGCCCTCTCACAGCTCTTACTTCTGTCAAGACGTGTTTTAAGTGGTCCGGTTCCGCCCAGGGAGCTTTTGATCTTCTAAAATAACGTTTCGTCCGCTCCTATCCTCGTTACTCCTGACGTCACTAGACAATTCATTGTCGAGGTTGGCAGCTTCAGAGTAGGCGTGGGAGCCATTCTATCCCAGCGCTTCCAGTCTGACGATAAGGTTCATCCTTGCGCTTATTTTCTCATCGCCTGTCGCCATCTGAGCGCAACTATGATGTGGGTAACCGTGAACTGCTCGCCATCCGCAGCCCCTGGCGAATGGCGACAGTGGTTGGAGGGCGACCGTTCCTTTTGTCGTTTGGACAGACCACGCCAGAACCTTGAGTACATCCGTTCTGCCCAAGCGACTTAATGCCCGTCAAGCTTCGTTGGGCGTTGTTTTTAGCTCGTTTCCGAGTTTGTGATTTCTTACCGTCCGGGTAGCAAGAACACCAAGCCTGATGCCTTATCCCGTCTGTTTAGTTCTTCTGTGGCTTCTACTGATCGAGGGATTCTTCCTTATGGGCGTGTTGTCGGGTTAACAGTCTGGGAATTGAAAGACAGGTTAAGCAAGCACTCACGCACACTGCGTCGCGCGCTGCTGTCCTAGTAACCTCCTTTTAGTTTCCTGTTTCCACTCGTCTGGCTGTTCTTCAGTGGGCTCACTCTGCCAAGTGGCTGGTCATCCGGTGTTCGAGGCACTCTTGCGTCTATTCGCCAACGCTTTTGGTAGCCGACTCAGGAGCGTGACACCGCGCCGTTTCGTGGCTGCTTGTTCGGACTGCGCGCAGACTAAGTCGGGTAACTCTCCTCCTGCCGGTCGTCTCAGACCGCTCCCATTCCTTCTCGACCATGGTCTCACATCGCCCTAGACTTCATTACCGGTCTGCCTTTGTCTGCGGGGAAGACTGTGATTCTTACGGTTGTCGATAGGTTCTCTAGGCGGCACATTTCATTCCCTCGCTAAACTTCCTTCCGCTAAGGAGACGGCACAAATCATTATCGAGAATGTATTCAGAATTCATGGCCTCCCCGTTAGACGCTGCGTTCAGACAGGGGAGGCCCGCAATTCACGTCACAGTTTTGGAGGGAGTTCTGTCGTTTGATTGGTGCATCCGTCAGTCTCTCTTCCGGGTTTCATCCCCAGTCTAGCGGTCAAGCAGAGAGGCCAATCAGACGATTGAGTCGCATACTACGCAGCCTTTCTTTCAGAAACCCTGCGTCTTGGGCAGAACAGCTCCCCTGGGCAAGTGCTCAATTCGCTGCTTCGTCTTTGCAGGTTATCTCCCGTTTCAGAGTAGTCTGGGTTACCAGCCTCCTCTGTTCTCATCCCAGCTTGCCGAGGTCAGCGTTCCCTCCGCTCAGCGTTTGTCCAACGGTGTGAGCGCACCTGGAAGGAGGGTGAAGATCTGCGCTTTGCCGTTACAGGAGACACAGACTGTGAGGCCTTCGTAGCGCAGGATTAAGAGTCCAGGCCATTGTTGCGGCCAGAGGTGTGTGGCTTTCCACTGCCAGCCTTCCTCTTACGACAACTTCTTACAGTGAGTTGAGCTCCGCGGTTCATGGTCCGTTCCGTGTCTCCCAGGTAAGTCCAATCCTGTCGCTGTGCGACTGCTTCTTCGCGACATCTTCGTCGCGTCCATCCTGTCTTCCATGTCTCTGTGTTAAGCCCTTTCTTCGCACCCCGTTAAATCTTCCCTCCCCCCTCCCGTCCTTGTCGAGAGCGCACCTATTTACAAGGTACGTAGGATCATGGACATGCGTTCTGGGACGGGGTCACCAATACTCCCAGTGGATTGGGAGGGTTGCGGTCTGAGGAGAGGAGTTGGGTCCCGTCTCGGGGCGTGCTGGACCGTTCACTCGGCGATAGTTCCTCCGTTGCCAGTTCCTCTCCAGTGCATGGGCTCGGTGGTGGGGGTACTGTCATGTTTGTCATTTATTATCTTGTCTTGTCCCTGTGTGCTTTACATTCTATTCGTTTCCCTCTATGGTCTTATTAGTTCTTTTCCACTTTTTCTATCCCTCTCTCTCCTCCTCTCTCACTCTCTCGCTCTCTCTTCTCTCTATCTGGTTAGTTTCCTGCTCCCAGCTGTTCTCTTCCCTAATCTAATCATTGTCTTCCTACTGTTCCCAGATCCTTTCCCCTGATTAAAGTCCTGTTCTTTGTGTGTTCATTCTGTCCTGTGGGTTTATTGTCTAGAATTCACCGTGCCATGTTTTATGTGGCCTGTGGTGTGGTGTTTTCCTCAGATGCTGCGGTGGTGAGCAGTGTCTGAGTCTGTCGGTTCAAGGAGTGCCTTCCCGAGGGCAACCTGCTGTTCACCTGCTGTTCAAGATCGAGTCTCAATTTTGTCCTCGTCATTTTAATTGAAAGTTGTGTTTTTGTTTGCGTATTGCCTTTGCTGGGATTAAGATATATTTTTTGCCTAGTCATACAGGTCTCTTCTGCCATGACAGACAAGAAAAATTAGGAGGAGGGAGGACAGAAAGAGGAGCTAAGATAGAGGAGAGCGAATGGGAGGGCAGAAGATAGGAGAGGGAGAAACAGAAAAAAAAAAAAAACCTGTTAGAAGAGTTAAGTGCTGATTGCTTTTCTTGGGAGATGTGTTCTGCCTGGTAGCTGTGGAACAGCCACCAGGCAATCAGATCACCACGTCGGTTTGAGTGAGAGGTTCTTCCTGCGTGTATTGCCATCCCATTGGTGTTTTTCCTTGTATCTGAAGGAGTAGTTATTCACACACGAGGATATACACACAGAGGGTTGTAGCTGGGCAGTTCTGGTTCTGGGTCAACACTGAGTCTCTAATTACGAAAGCACAATACAACACCAACAAACAAAATAACTGGGTTTTGTGTGTGTGTGTGTGTGTGTGTGTGTGTGTGTGTGTGTGTGTGTGTGTGTGTGTGTGTGTGTGTGTGTGTGTGTGTGTGTGTGTGTGTGTGTGTGTGTGTGTGTGTGTGTGGGAGACAACAAACACAGTGATATGCACAGACTTTTTCCTCACACACACACACACACACACACACTACACACACACACACACACACACACACACACACACACACACACACACACACACACACACACACACACACACACACACACACACACACACAACACCAACAAGTGATAGAACTGGGTTTATGTGTGTGTGTGTGTATGTATATGTGTAATCATGTATGTGTGTGTGTGGGAAAAAAGTCTCTGTGCATATCACTGTGTTTTGTTGTCTCACACACACACACACACACACACACACACACACACACACACACACACACACACACACACACACACACACACACACACACACACACACACACACACACACACACACACACACACACACACACACACACACACACACACACACACACACTAAACCCAGTTCTATCACTTGTTGGTGTCGTGTTGTGCGTTCCATGTCCCATAGAGACTCAAGTAGCCTATTTACACAAAACCAGAACTGCCCAATGACAATCCTCTATCCAACTGTTCCAAGTGGTCCAGCCAATCACTGGTAAATATCCTATATATAACTCCACTAGTTCAACACCTGACCACGAACTACTGTGTTAATATTCACGAGTGTTTTCCTGCAGACAACTGTGTGGTCGAAGCAGAGTTTTAATTCTTATGACCTATGAATGGTATTATTACCTTATTGTTACCATTTCTACAGGGTACATGAATTAAAGTACCACCCTGTTCATGTAAGCCACATTTCCATATTGCCTTTTAAAAATTCTAATGTTATTACAAAGGTTTATGTTATTAAAGGTTTGTTATTACAAAGGTTCATGTTATTACGTAGGTTCATGTTATTACGTAGGTTCATGTTATTGCGTAGGTTCATGTTATTACGTAGGTTCACGTTATTACGTAGGTTCACGTTATTACATAGGTTCATGTTATTACGTAGGTTCATGTTATTACTTAGGTTTGGGTTATTACGTAGGTTCATGTTATTACGTAGGTTCATGTTATTATGTAGGTTCATGTTATTACGTAGGTTTAGGTTATTACGTAGGTTCATGTTATTGCGTAGGTTCACGTTATTACGTAGGTTCACGTTATTACGTAGGTGCATGTTATTACGTAGGTTCATGTTATTACATAGGTTCATGTTATTACATAGGTTCATGTTATTACGTAGGTTCATGTTATGACGTAGGTTCATGTTATTACGTAGGTTCATGTTATTACAAAGGTTATTATGATAATTTCTGCAGACTTGATTAATGTAATAGTGCAAAAGCTACATTACGTGATTTACTACATGGGGAAAACAACTCCTGCCTTTCAGAGACCAGGTTTAGTGTGTTTTATGATTTTTAAAATAACAATATAAAAGTTTGCAAAGAGAGTGTTTTGAAAATGTCCACTGTCTGGGCTACATAACATCAGCTAGTGCAAAGCTCCTCTGGGCACCAGGCTTAAACAGGAATACACACGGAGAGCTGTGTGATTTTCTTTCTCTTCCTGATCTTGAAAAAAATGCGAGTTCAATGCCACATCTATCATGGGTATGACTGGTAGCGCTCCACTGTAGTGTCTGATGCCCTGAGGTCTTGGAATCATCAGGTGATATGTGTGATGGGTTTGATAGCTGGAGGACGGTTGTCGTTATATGTCAGCACTCAAGGGAGGTCTGCCGGGTTAGGACTACAGATGGGAGTTGAGACTTGGGAGTTGTAGTCTCCTGTGATGTGTTTTGGGCGTGCACGTGTTGCGTTTGTTATGGAGCAGTCCGGAGGCTGGTTTGTGTCTGGTGTAATTGGATGCCTTTTTGCTAGGCAAATTTAAGCCCCTGACCAGTGACCCCCAACCCCCAACCCCGAGCTCAGCAGCTGGCTCAGAGTCAGTGGAAGTCAGCAATGTCTCACACACACACACACACACACACACACACACACACACACACCCACACCCAAACACCCCGCACACCCAAACACCCCGCACATCCACCACACCCAAACACCACTGCAAACCCACAACCACCCATCCAAGCACTTGTGAGCACAAATCGTCACAACTACTTTTTATTTGGACTAAAGCATTGATTTATTGTATGTCATTACTGGATAAACTCTGGGACTTAACCCCTCAGGGTTGAACTTCATGGGAGGTTGAACTCTGTTCTACTGACATGATGAAAACTCCAGTCCAGTGAGGAGTTTGAGTTGTACTTGAGCGCCTACTGAGAAAGATGCACTGAGAAGGAATTACATATCCAACACAGTGTGGATGACGCTAGCAGTTTCTGTGTGAGTGGGTGTGTGCATATTGCAAACAGTGCCCTAGTTGTGTTGTTGGAGAGACTAATAGTTGTTTGGCTATTTTGTTTGTCTATCGTGCAGTGTAGTGTTGTTTTGTATCTATTGGAAGTGTAGACCAATAAACCCTATTGAACACATTTTCCAATCTGATGATACAAGAGAAATAACGAGGTCTAACGGCCTCGTCATTTCCAAACTGCATTTAAACTTTCCAATTATCTCAGTGACATCTTTCTGTTCATTTGCTGGTGACCTAAATAATCAAAAAAGAAAACAAACAATTTTAAATGACGTGAAAGTCTCCAGCATTTGGCAGTGAGAGTCGAAATCTACTCTGTACTCTCTGGCCAGTACAGTCCTGTGACTGTCAAAGCAACCACCCTGCCACAACAGCTGCTCTATTCAGACCAATCATCCTTGTATTTAAAGGGGGATTGACGGTGGCTGGAGTGGGGACTTCCATCGTGTCTCTGGGTCTCTGGGTTTTGGGAGCGCTGAGCCAACCGTGCTGCAGAGTTAAACACAAATCAATGGCAACCCACAGAGAGATTTTCTCTCGACTGATTGGCACCAATGTGGTTCTCATTGTTGGTCGCCTCCATCATTTGAGCCTTCACAAAGAGACTAGTGCAGAAACCCCCCCCACACACACCACACACATCACACACACACATCACAACATCACACACACACATCACACATCACACACACACATCACACACACACACACATCACACACACATCACACACATCCCAGTAGACCGCGTGTGCTATTATTTTGGGTTCAAGGTCTTGTGAAAGGACAGACTTCCAGAGGGAAGGACTGATGTGTTGATGATGTTTGAAAGTTTTCTAAAGCTGGAATCCTTCATGGTGAAACAGTCTGTTAGAGATATTACAACAACAACGGTTAGGTGCAAACAACAAACACAGTGTTTTCCCCTCTGACATCATCGCACGTGTGATAGAAGAGTCCAATATGTACAGATTGTTGTTTTACCATGCTGCAT
>NC_060180.1:72155830-72163769 GCF_021184085.1 Oncorhynchus gorbuscha | reverse complement strand
TTGCTTTTTCTTCTGTTCGTTTTCCCTGCTGGTCTTTTTAGGTTCGTTCCCCTTTTTCTCTCTCCCTCTCTCTCTCTCTTCTCTCTATCGTTCCGTTCCTGCTCCCAGCTGTTCCTATTCCCCTAATCAATCATTTAGTCTTCCCACACCTGTTCCCTATCTTTTCCCTGATTAGAGTCCCTATTTCTCCCTTGTTTTCCGTTTCAGTCCTGTCGGATCCTTGTATATTGTTCACCGTGCTGTGTCTTTGTATCGCCCTGTCGTGTCGTGTTTCCTCAGATGCTGCGTGGTGAGCAGGTGTCTGAGTCTGCTACGGTCAAGTGCCTTCCCGAGGCAACCTGCAGTTCATGATCGAAGTCTCCAGTCTGTTCTCGTCATTACGAGTGGAATTGTTCTTTATGCTTTATTTACCGCTCCGAATTGTCTAGGAGTATTGAATATTTACTTTACTGGATTAAAGACTCTGTTTTCGCCAAGTCGCTTTTGGGTCCTCATTCACCTGCATAACAGAAGGATCCGACCAAAGAATGGACCCAGCGACTACAGACGCCTCGTAACACTGCCGTCGAGATCCAAGGAGCCATGCTCGGCAGACACGAGCAGGAATTGTCTGCTGCTCGCCATGCCGTGGAGAACCTGGCCGCCAGGTTTCCGACCTCTCTGGACAGTTCCAGAGTCTTCCTCGTGCCACCTGTTACTTCCTGGCCTGCCGAGCCTCCGGAACCTAGGGTTAATAACCTACCTTGCTACTCCGGGCAGCCCACGGAGTGCCGCTCCTTTCTCACCCAGTGTGATATTGTGTTCTCTCTCCAACCCAACACATACTCTAGAGAGAGAGCTCGGGTTGCTTACGCATTTCACTCTACTGGCCGGGCTCGAGAGTGGGGCACAGCTATCTGGGAGGCAAGGGCTGATTGCTCTAACAATTACCAGAACTTTAAAGAGGAGATGATTCGGGTTTTTGACCGTTCAGTTTTTGGTAGGGGAGGCTTCTAGGGCCCTGGCTTCCCTATGCCAAGGTGATCGATCCATAACGGATTACTCTATTGAGTTTCGCACTCTTGCTGCCTCTAGTGACTGGAACGAGCCGGCGCTGCTCGCTCGTTTTCTGGAGTGGACTCCACGCAGTGGTTAAAGATGAGATTCTCTCCCGGGAGGTTCCTTCAAGTGTGGACTCTTTGATTGCTCTCGCCATCCGCATAGAACGACGGGTAGATCTTTCGTCACCAGGCTCGTGGAAGAGAGCTCGCGTCAACGGTGTTTCCCTGCTCCGCATCGCAACCATCTCCCTCCTCTGGCTCAGAGACTGAGCCCATGCAGCTGGGAGGTATTCGCATCTCGACTAAGGAGAGGGAACGGAGGATCACCAACCGCCTGTGCCTCTATTGCGGACTTGCTGGACATTTTGTTAATTCATGTCCAGTAAAAGCCAGAGCTCATCAGTAAGCGGAGGGCTACTGGTGAGCGCTACTACTCAGGTCTCTCCATCTAGATCCTGTACTACTTTGTCGGTCCATCTACGATGGACCGGTTCGGGTGCTACATGCAGTGCCTTGATAGACTCTGGGGCTGAGGGTTGTTTCATGGACGAAGCATGGGCTCGGAAACATGACATTCCTTTCAGAGAGTTAGACAAGCCTACGCCCATGTTCCGCCTTAGATGGTAGTCATCTTCCCAGTATCAGATTTGAGACACTACCTTTAACCCTCACAGTATCTGGTAACCACAGTGAGACTATTTCTTTTTGATTTTTCGTTCACCTTTTACACCTGTTGTTTTGGGTCATCCCTGGCTAGTATGTCATAATCCTTCTATTAATTGGTCTAGTAATTCTATCCTATCCTGGAACGTTTCTTGTCATGTGAAGTGTTTAATGTCTGCCATCCCTCCCGTTTCTTCTGTCCCCACTTCTCAGGAGGAACCTGGCGATTTGACAGGAGTGCCGGAGGAATATCATGATCTGCGCACGGTCTTCAGTCGGTCCCGAGCCAACTCCCTTCCTCCTCACCGGTCGTATGATTGTAGTATTGATCTCCTTCCGGGGACCACTCCTCCTCGGGGTAGACTATACTCTCTGTCGGCTCCCGAACGTAAGGCTCTCGAGGATTATTTGTCTGTGTCTCTGACGCCGGTACCATAGTGCCTTCTTCCTCTCCGGCCGGGGCGGGGTTTTTTTTGTTAAGAAAAAGGACGGTACTCTGCGCCCCTGCGTGGATTATCGAGGGCTGAATGACATAACGGTTAAGAATCGTTATCCGCTTCCCTTATGTCATCAGCCTTCGAGATTCTGCAGGGAGCCAGGTGCTTTACTAAGTTGGACCTTCGTAACGCTTACCATCTCGTGTGCATCAGAGAGGGGGACGAGTGGAAAACGGCGTTTAACACTCCGTTAGGGCATTTTGAGTACCGGGTTCTGCCGTTTGGTCTCGCCAATGTGCCAGCTGTTTTTCAGGCATTAGTTAATGATGTTCTGAGAGACATGCTGAACATCTTTGTTTTTGTCTATCTTGACGATATCCTGATTTTTTCACCGTCACTCGAGATTCATGTTCAGCACGTTCGACGTGTTCTACAGCGTCTTTTAGAGAATTGTCTCTACGTGAAGGCTGAGAAGTGCTCTTTTTCATGTCTCCTCCGTTACTTTTCTCGGTTCCGTTATTTCCGCTGAAGGCATTCAGATGGATTCCGCTAAGGTCCAAGCTGTCAGTGATTGGCCCGTTCCAAGGTCACGTGTCGAGTTGCAGCGCTTTCTAGGTTTCGCTAATTTCTATCGGCGTTTCATTCGTAATTTCGGTCAAGTTGCTGCCCCTCTCACAGCTCTTACTTCTGTCAAGACGTGTTTTAAGTGGTCCGGTTCCGCCCAGGGAGCTTTTGATCTTCTAAAAGAACGTTTACGTCCGCTCCTATCCTCGTTACTCCTGACGTCACTAGACAATTCATTGTCGAGGTTGAAGCTTCAGAGGTAGGCGTGGGAGCCATTCTATCCCAGCGCTTCCAGTCTGACGATAAGGTTCATCCTTGCGCTTATTTTTCTCGCCTGTCGCCATCTGAACGCAACTATGATGTGGGTAACCGCAAACTGCTCGCCATCCGCTTAGCCCTAGGCGAATGGCGACAGTGGTTGGAGGGGCGACCGTTCCTTTGTCGTTTGGACAGACCATAAGAACCTTGAGTACATCCGTTCTGCCAAACGACTTAATGCTCGTCAAGCTCGTTGGGCGTTGTTTTTCGCTCGTTTCGAGTTTGTGATTTCTTACCGTCCGGGTAGCAAGAACACCAAGCCTGATGCCTTATCCCGTCTTTTTAGTTCTTCTGTGGCTTCTACTGATCCCGAGGGGATTCTTCCTTATGGGCGTGTTGTCGGGTTGACAGTCTGGGGAATTGAAAGACAGGTTAAGCAGCACTCACGCACACTGCGTCGCCGCGCGCTTGTCCTAGTAACCTTCTTTTCGTTCCTGTTTCCACTGTCTGGCTGTTCTTCAGTGGGCTCACTCTGCCAAGTTAGCTGGTCATCCCGGTGTTCGAGGCACTCTTGCGTCTATTCGCCAGCGCTTTTGGTGGCCGACTCAGGAGCGTGACACGCGCCGTTTCGTGGCTGCTTGTTCGGACTGCGCGCAGACTAAGTCAGGTAACTCTCCTCCTGCCGGTCGTCTCAGACCGCTCCCCATTCCTTCTCGACCATGGTCTCACATCGCCCTAAACTTCATTACCGGTCTGCCTTTGTCTGCGGGGAAGACTGTGATTCTTACGGTTGTCGATAGGTTCTCTAAGGCGGCACATTTCATTCCCCTCGCTAAACTTCCTTCCGCTAAGGAGACGGCACAAATCATCATCGAGAATGTGTTCAGAATTCATGGCCTCCCGTTAGACGCCGTTTCAGACAGAGGCCCGCAATTCACGTCACAGTTTTGGAGGGAGTTCTGTCGTTTGATTGGTGCGTCCGTCAGTCTCTCTTCCGGTTTCATCCCCAGTCTAACGGTCAAGCAGAGGGGCCAATCAGACGATTGGTCGCATACTACGCAGCCTTTCTTTCAGAAACCCTGCGTCTTGGGCAGAACAGCTCCCTGGGCAGAATACGCCACAACTCGCTTCCTTCGTCTGCTACCGGGTTATCTCCGTTTCAGAGTAGTCTGGGTTACCAGCCTCCTCTGTTCTCATCCCAGCTTGCCGAGTCCAGCGTTCCCTCCGCTCAAGCGTTTGTCCAACGTTGTGAGCGCACCTGGAGGAGGGTGAGGTCTGCACTTTGCCGTTACAGGGCACAGACTGTGAGAGCCGCCAATAAACGTAGGATTAAGAGTCCTAGGTATTGTTGCGGCCAGAGAGTGTGGCTTTCCACTCGCAACCTTCCTCTCGTAAGTTGACTCCGCGGTTCATTGGTCCGTTCCGTGTCTCCCAGGTCGTCAATCCTGTCGCTGTGCGACTGCTTCTTCCGCGACATCTTCGTCGCGTCCATCCTGTCTTCCATGTCTCCTGTGTCAAGCCCTTTCTTCGCACCCCCCGTTCGTCTTCCCTCCCCCCCTCCCGTCCTTGTCGAGAGCGCTTCTAAAGCCATGACATCATTAAGCGGTTTAGAGGCACAGTCAACTTGGTGTATGTAAACGTCTGACCCACTGGAATTGTGATACAGTGAATTATGATAATCTGTCTGTAAACTATTTTTGTTGGAAAAATTACTTGTGTGACGCACAAAGTAGAGGTCCTAACCGACTTGCCAAAACTATAGTTTGTTAACAAGAAATTTGTGGAGTGGTTGAAAAAATGAGTTTTAATGACTCAACCTAAGTGTATGTAGACTTCCGACTTCAACTTTATATCCTACCAACAGGACATTAAAAACTGTAATAGCTTATGCTTCACTGAGTCGTGGCTGAACGATGACATTAAGAACATACAGCTGGCGGGTCATACAGTCCATCGGCAGGATGGAACAGCAGCCACTGGTAAGACACAGGGTGGGGCATATGCATATATGTAAACAACAGCTGGTGCATGATATCTAAGGAAGTCTCAAGGTTTTGCTCACCTGAGGTAGAGTATCTCATGATAAGCTTTAGACCACACTATCTACCTAGAGAGTTTATCTGTATTTTTTGTAGCTGTCTATATACCACCACAGACCGATGCTGGCACTAAAACCACACTCAATGAGCTGTATACCACCATAAGCAAACAGGATATAGCTGATCCAGAGGAGGCAATCCTAGTGGCCGGGGACTATAATGCAGGGAAATCAGTTCTAGACCACCTTTACTCCATACACAGAGACGTGTACAAAGCTCTCTCTCGCCCCCCATTTGGCAAACCTGACCATAATTCTATCCTCCTAATTCCATTTTACAAGCAAAAATTAAAGCAGGAAGCACCTCGGTCTATAAAAAAGTGGTCAGATGAATCAGATGCTAAACTACAGGACTGTTTTGCTAGCACAGACTGGAACATGTTCCAGGATTCTGATGGCATTGAGGAGTACACCACATCAGTCACTGGCTTTATCAATAAGTGTATCGAGGATGTCGTCCCCACAGTAACTGTACGTACATACCACAACCAGAAGCCATGGATCACAGGCAACTTTTTCACTGAGCTAAGGGTAGAGCTGCCGCTTTCAAGGAGCTAGACTCTAACCCGGAAGCTTATAAAAAATCCTGCTATGTCCTCCGACGGACCATCAAACAGGCAAAGCGTCAATACTGGACCAAGATCGAATCATACGACACTTGTCAGATGTGGCAGGGATCGCAAACTATTACAGACTACAAAGGGACGCACAGCCAAGAGCTGCCTGTCATGTTTTGTCTTATATTGTCTTGTCATTTTGCTTTTTCTTCTGTTCGTTTTCCCCCTGCTGGTCTTTTTAGGTTCGTTCCCCTTTTTCTCTCTCCCTCTCTCTCTCTCTTCTCTCACCCGCTCCTGCTCCCAGCTGTTCCTATTCCCTAATCAATCATTTAGTCTTCCCACACCCTGTTCCCTATCTTTTCCCCTGATTAGAGTCCCTATTTCTCCCCTTGTTTTCCGTTTCAGTCCTGTCGGATCCTTGTATATTGTTCACCGTGCTGTGTCTTTGTATCGCCCTGTCGTGTCGTGTTTCCCTCAGATGCTGCGTGGTGAGCAGGTGTCTGAGTCTGCTACGGTCAAGTGCCTTCCCGAGGCAACCTGCAGTTCATGATCGAGTCTCCAGTCTGTTCTCGTCATTCACGGTGGAATTGTTCTTTATGCTTTATTTACCGCTCCGAATTGTCTAGGAGTATTGAATATTTACTTTACTGGATTAAAGACTCTGTTTTCGCCAAGTCGCTTTTGGGTCCTCATTCACCTGCATAACACTGCCCAGTGATACGAGCCTTCCTGACAAGCTAAGTAACTTCTATGCTCCCTTCAAGGCAAATAACACTGAAACATGTATGAGAGCATCAGCTGTTCTGGACGACTGTGTGATCACACTCTCCACAGCCGATGTGAGTAAGACCTTTAAACAGGTCAACATTCATATGGCCGCAGGGCCAGACGGATTACCAGGATGTATACTCCGGGCATGCGCTGACCAACTGGCAACTGTTTTCACTGACATGTACAACCTCTCCCTGACCGATTCTGTAAAACCAACATGTTTCAAGCAGACCACCATAGTTCCTGTGCCCAAGATCACTAAGGTAACCTGCCTAAATGACTACAGACCCATAGCACTCACGCCTGTAGCCATGAAATGCTTTGAAAGGCTGGTCATAGTTCACATCAACACCATTATCCCAGAAATCCTAGACCCACTCCAATTTGAGTACCACACCAACAGAGCCACAGATGATGCAATCTCTATTGCATTTCACACCGGTTACACAAGGACAACAACCTCTCCCTCAACATGATCAAGACAAAGGAGATTATTGTGGACTACAGGAAAAGGAGGACCGAGCATGCCCCAATTCTCATCGTTGGGGCTGCAGTGGAGCAGGTTGAGCGATTCAAGTTCCTTGGTGTCCACATCACCAACATGGTCCAAGTACACCAAGACAGTTGTGAAGAGGGCACAACAAAACCTATTCCACCTCAAGAGACTGACAAGATTTGGCATGGGTCCCCAGATCCTCAAAGGTTTGACAGCTGCACCATCGAGAGCATCCTGACTGGTTTCATCACTGCGTAGTATGGCAACTTCTCGGCCTCCGACTGCGAGGCACTACAGAGGGTAGTGCGTACGGCCCAGTACATCACCGGGGCCAAGCTTCCTGCCATCCATCTTTTCTCTTAAAACTACTTTGTTGGTTAAGGGCTTGTAAGTAAGCCTTTCATTATTTGGCGTACACACTGACAGACAGTTTGACATTTGTCACCTGGTACAGACAGACAGTTTGACATTTGTCACCTGGTACAGACAGACAGTTTGACATTTGTCACCTGGTACAGACAGACAGTTTCACATTTGTCACCTGGTACAGACAGACAGACAGACAGACAGACAGACAGACAGACAGACAGACAGACAGACAGACAGACAGACAGACAGACAGACAGACAGACAGACAGACAGACAGACAGACAGACCTGGAGGTCCATGAATGCCTTCGTATCCTGGCTCTCCGTTGGGTCCTCTGTGACATTCTGAGCACTCTCCACCTGAACCACCGGGCTCACCAGTGACTCCTTTTGGTCCTGGGTGACATTACACATTCAATCAACCATACAGGAGTCATACAGTGGCTAACATCATGTCAACAACCCAACACTCACATGTACCCTACTCCACCGGGGAACTACGCAGTAATGACACACAATGTACTGTATATACTATATTAGAAACTTAAAAGAAAATCACAGTGTTAAAATGTTTTTGTTTTTAATACATTTCAAAAATGTCTTTAAACCTGTTTTTGCTTTGTCATTATGGGGTATTGTGTGTAGATTCATACATTTTTTTAATAAATCTGTAATGTAACAACATGT
>NC_060180.1:72143602-72155730 GCF_021184085.1 Oncorhynchus gorbuscha | reverse complement strand
TCAACAGTGAAGATGCAACTCCGGGATGCTGGCCTTCCGGGATGCTTCTGCTTTCTAGGCAGAGTTCCTCTGTCCAGTGTCTGTGTTCTTTTGCCCATCTTAATCTTTTATTTTTATTGGCCAGTCTGAGATATGGCTTTTTCTTTGCAACTCTGCCTAGAAGGCCAGTATCCAGCAGTCGAGTCTTCACTGTTGACATTGAGACTGGTGTTTTTCAGGTACTATTTAATGAAGCTGCCAGTTGTGTTTTGCTGGTACTATTTGAGGGTTCTAGTGGCAGTTTGACCAATAGAGGGCATCTTTGAGAAGCATTTGATAGTCTTCAATAGTGGCTGATCTAGAGAATTTAAAACCTTTTTTGTAAGAACATAGCATATGAGAATGATTTTAAGAAATTTTGCTTAATTAATTTGATTAATGTTATGGTGTTTCTATTTCAAGAAAAATGAAAAACCCTCAATGTTTCCATTAGGATGGAACGGAAAATATGGCGCTGTACAATGTGACAGTCGGGAGTAGGCTACTCAGAGCATAACATTTCCACACCCTAATTGTATAATTGCAGTCTAACCAATACTCAAACGGTGATTCAATGAAAATAAAAATATTGTTGATTTATCAAGACCAGTCCCCATGCTTGTCTCAGAGCAGCGTGAAACGGTGCTAAAATAGTTAAATAGTCCTATTGCTTCTAACTTCAATATGCTCTTTAAATAAATAAGACCTACACCCCTTTTAACAGCACATTACTCAACACTAGTGAGACTCATGTCGCCTAGGCCTACAGTATTTCGAAAAATATTTGAATCAATGATTTAACCGCCAATAATTACATTGGGGTGTCCCAGTGGCAGCTGGTACAGATATTGAACCTGCATCTGTAGCAACGCATTTTGGACTGCGATGCTGTGTCTTAGACCACTGCGCCAATCAGGAGGCCCCAATATAATACTGTACATGGTGTCCAGGTCAGGATATTTTTTTATCTTTTATTTTACCTCTATTTAACTAGGCAAGTCAGTTAAGAACAAATTCTTATTTTCAATGACAGCCTAGGAACAGTGGATTAACTGCCTGTTCAGAGGCAGAATGACAGATTTGTACCTTGTCAGCTCGGGGATTTAAACTTGCAACTTTTTGGTTACTAGTCCAACACTCTAACCACTAGGCTACCCTGCCACCCATAACCAAAACATTTCTTTATAAAAGACTATCAGAAAGAATGTTGGTACTTATTTATTTTGATCCAAAGCCATGAATGAGTGAGTCACTCAGCTTTATGTCGGTGCTGAGGCTATATGACTGTGCCATCAACCTTCGATTTAAAAAAAACTAAAGTGAGTGATTGTAATCTCAATAAAGGCCAAAATAATTTTTGTAAAGGCCAAAACATTTATTTATGTTTTTAGAGGGGTAGAAAGTTTGGGCCAATTGTGCATAGCCCTATGGGACTCCCAATCATGGTCAGATGTGATACATAATCACAATAATACTTATTGTTGTATTATTTGTTTTGTCTTTTCTGGTGGATTAAACTGAAATTGCAACCAATCACAACCAGTTGTGATACAGCCAATTTAACTAAGAAATATATTTGACGATAGAATTCTCCCCCTACCCTCCTTCTAGGCAAGTCTATTGTCCAGCTACCTGCTAATAGCCATAATGGCGCTGTGCAACGTGACCGTGTGTGCATGAAAGAGTATTTTCCAGTAAGCAACAATTTGTTACCTTCATTAGACAACTTTGTTCCAATATTTCTGTAATTCAATGATATTTATTTCCATAGTAATTCATTATAGATCCATAACTAAATAAACAAACATTGGCATTTTGAAAGAGTATTTTATCATTATTTTATTAACGAAAGCATAAAGATGCTGGTGAAGAAATACAGTACTGTACAGTATATGCTTTATCTGACATTTTGCATGAGGTCACCCACATTTATGTAGGTGCCGAGGCTATATGAATGCACCATTAACTTGATTATTTATCAGACATCACTTGCTTATATTCAGTCAACACATATATCTTAAGAATATCATGGAATATAATTGAAATGTTTTGTTTCTCCATGCTTGTCTTAGAGCAGAGTAAAATGGTGCTGAAATAGACATCCACAGCGGGTAGGCTACATATAATGATATTTTGGAGATTATTTTTTATTTTTTAAATGACAGTGAGCGATTGTAATCTGAATTAACGTCAAAATAATATTTATAAATGCCAAAATATAGGCCTTCTAATAGCCATAATGGCATTGTACAATGTGAACGTGTGTGTTTGAAAGAGTATTTTCCAGTAACAAGACTTTGTTTAACTTCATTAGACAAATTTGTTCCAATATTTATGTAATTCAGTGATATTTATTCCCGGAGTAATTCGTTATGGATCCATAACTAAATAAACATCTGCACCTTGAAGAGTATTTTTATCATTATTTTATTAATGAAAGCATAAAGATGCTAATGAAGAAATACAGTACTGTACAGTATATGCTTCTACATTTGGATAATAAAGCATTTACAGCATTTTGAAGATATAAGCCACCTGCATTTGTTTATTAGGCTACTGTGCTGTCTGACAAGTAAACATAGCCTACAGTACAGTGTTGTAAACATGGGAAAGTGCCTAATTCCTTACATAAGGGAGAGCAGGCCATGTCCAGGCTTTCTCGGTGACCTGAAGTACTCAATAACTCTTTAATATTTTTCGGGTTGCATCAGTCATGGACAGAAACTTCTAAGGCACAGTATTAATGATGAACACCCAGCGGTTCACTTATAAGCCACATTTGACTTGGTCAAGTTCTGTTGTCAGAAGAGGAATGGAAATGTCAAGGTAAACCGACAACCTGACGAACCCACCAGGTATGCTGACTCTGCCTGTCGGAGGTGAAGTTCCAGAGCTCACAGGTGTGCCTGGCATGGATTGTGACTCCATCTCATTCCTCAACCTCTTCAACGCGTCATTCTCCACCTGACTCTCCTCCAATGCCGCCTGGCTCTGGACCAATACCGCCTGGCTCTGGACCAATACCGCCTGGCTCTGGACCAATACCGCCTGGCTCTGGACCAATACCGCCTGGCTCTGGACCAATACCGCCTGGCTCTGGACTAATGCATCAGCTGTCGCCCGTTTCTCTGCGACAGATAATGTTTCTCTTTCTGCTAGTCTGCCTTCAAGGACTCAATATCGGTCTTCAAAGTTGGAATCTGATCCATGTGTACCTTCATCAGATGAGCAGAATGGTACCGCCCTGAGCCCCCAATCTATTACAGTGACCTATGACAGAAACGGTAGATCAATTAAGAATTAAAAGTGACTCCAACACACAAATGCTACTTATACATTTAAAGAATCTAACAAAACTAACCACTTTCTTGGCAACCATGCGTTATTTCGGTGTGGCCCGTTGTCCAGCCCTTTGTCCACTGATCTCCACGGATGGTTATCAGTATGGTTGTATTCTCTGCAAAAACACATTCACATTTTCAGTACCCAATCATTTTTTATTTATTTTTATTTAACCTTTATTTAATTATCGATTTAATTACACAGGATGCCAACACAGTGACAGGCTATTTACAATTTATTTTTATAAACAGCTCGTTTTTTAATGGTAACTGTGTTAAGGGTGGAGTTTGGGGCGGGGTGAGGAGTACTGGAAAGGTCTGACTTTCAGCTTAAAACAGACCAGAAGTATACAGCAGATCGCCGATTGACCTCACTTAGATTATACTGCTAATCGGACTACAAGTTTTTGAAAACCTGTTTACAAAATGCCACCAGCTGTCCATCACTACTGTAATTAAAATGTAATATTTAATAATATTTGCCCTCTGAATTCATATTTAAGGGGCATTTTTCACGCCATTAGTTACATTGATTTAGTTTGAATGTGCAGACTGGCGCTAAGAACAGAGGGAACGTTTCCCTAGTCAGCGCCAAAGTGTCAAAGTGTTGCTCTGTGCTGCCCAGTGGGACCGGGTGGGGTTCCAACCCCCTCCCCTTTCCTCCCACTCCCTTCCCCATGGGCTAGGTCCGTCTTCCGTGCGCGGCTCTGTGACCCATCCCGTGCCCCCTGCCCTCGTGCCTTAAACCTAGTGCACCCACCGCTATTTCAGTGGATACAGCTAGAGAACTGCAATGCAATCACATTGTGTGCCACTCGGGAGCCATGAGTTGACAACTCCATTGTGTCCTCCTCCCAGAGCGCTAAGAACCTTGGCGTGATCCTGGACAACACCCTGTCGTTCTCAACCAACATCAAGGCGGTGGCCCGTTCCTGTAGGTTCATGCTCTACAACATCCGCAGAGTACGACCCTGCCTCACACAGGAAGCGGCGCAGGTCCTAATCCAGGCACTTGTCATCTCCCCGTCTGGATTACTGCAACTCGCTGTTGGCTGGGCTCCCTGCCTGTGCCATTAAACCCCTTCAACTCATCCAGAACGCCGCAGCCCGTCTGGTGTTCAACCTTCCCAAGTTCTCTCACGTCACCCCGCTCCTCCGTTCTCTCCACTGGCTTCCAGTTGAAGCTCGCATCCGCTACAAGACCATGGTGCTTGCCTACGGAGCTGTGAGGGGAACGGCACCTCAGTACCTCCAGGCTCTGATCAGGCCCTACACCCAAACAAGGGCACTGCGTTCATCCACCTCTGGCCTGCTCGCCTCCCTACCACTGAGGAAGTACAGCTCCCGCTCAGCCCAGTCAAAACTGTTCGCTGCTCTGGCCCCCCAATGGTGGAACAAACTCCCTCACGACGCCAGGACAGCGGAGTCAATCACCACCTTCCAGAGACACCTGAAACCCCACCTCTTTAAGGAATACCTAGGATAGGATAGGTAATCCTCTCACCCCCCTTTAAGATTTAGATGCACTATTGTAAAAGTGACTGTTCCACTGGATGTCATAAGGTGAATGCACCAATTTGTAAGTCGCTCTGGATAAGAGCGTCTGCTAAATGACTTAAATGTAAATGTAAATGACCAATATGACTAATATATAGCTCTGGATCTACTGCAAAATGATCCGTTTCTCTGGTTGTACTATTTATAGGTATGTGTTTGGGAAAAATAGTCATTTTCTATTAAGGTATCTTTACTTTTACTCAAGTATGGCAATTGGGTACTTTTTTCCACCACTGTGTGTGTGTGTGTGTGTGTGTGTGTGTGTGTGTGTGTGTGTGTGTGTGTGTGTGTGTGTGTGTGTGTGTGTGTGTGTGTGTGTGTGTGTGTGTGTGTGTGTGTGTGTGTGTGTGTGTGTGTGTGTGTGAATCCGTAATCAAGTATTATCAGGTCGTGTCATTGAACATCAGCCCCCCAGACAGGGGGTGTATATACATTCAGGGAAGTTAGATCAATTGTCATAGAAATAGTTGTGTTCACAACTGAAGAGTATAGCCTTCATCTGCCTTTCAGTGAGCAAGAAAATATTTTTGTGTGGTATACCCATGTCAATAAAAAAGGCTAATTTTAACTTACTGTATTGGCTGATTTAACTAACTGAAGTTAACTATGATCTGCTCAGATGCCATACTGTGCCCTTCTCCGCGGAAGACACATTATGGTTGAATGCATTCAGTTGGCAACTGACTAGGTATCCCCTTTCCTTTCCTCCGGAAACATTCAAAACTCACGCACACGCACACGCACACACACGCACACACACACACACACACACACACACACACACACACACACACACACACACACACACACACACACACACACACACACACACACACACACACACACACACACACACACACACACACACACACACACACACACACACACACACACACACACACACATCAGCACTGACAAAAGCTTAATTGAATACTGTTGTATGTGTAAACAATAGACGAGTTAGGTATGCAAAATAACAGATAGGTTACCATTTACAGTAGCTGTAGTTAATCATTAAACAGCCAATTAGCACCATCAGCCAAAGCCATAAGATCGAAGTTGGTTAGCTACAGAAAGTAATGGGGAAATATCACCTTTCTGTAGCAGGTAGCTCTGTCCGGGCAGCTTCATCTTGTAGCATGTTGAGGGACTTTCTTATGTCCACTAGCTAGTATAACTATAGCCGTAGCCAGTTAGGGATAGCTAGCCAGTCGACTAGCTAGTCAGTAGCCAGCTTGATAGCTGTCAGCGGTAGCCAGCCAGTGCTAGCTAGCCAGCCAGTGCTAGCCAACTTTGTTCAGTTGTTGTTGAGTTTGTTCTATTGCCATGCTAGCTTCATGCTAAGTTCTGCATTTTAGCTAACACTAGTAATTTTATCATCCTGTCACACTCATACCAACGATTTGTATAACCAACCCAAGATGTGCACGTTTGTAATAACTCAATTCACCCTTGCACTAGTTCTAAACAACACAATGCAAAGGGTAAATATTCATAACATATTCTTGTTTTGGGAACAGAAAACTGTACTGAGATCAAATGTTTCATCGATGAGAAAAATTAGCAGAATGTCGGCCCAGTTCCATCTCGCTCCATACTCTCCCACTGCCAGCCACTGGGAAATTCCAAACAGATACTTCATATTTAAACATCCGGGGGAAAGATCGCTTCCCTTGATTTATCTGTGCTCAAACAGTCTAATACATTCTTTGTGCTGCCAACCTAGGCTGTATACACACACCCTAAGCCATGTGAATGTTATATGAGGGGGCATGTACTTGAAAACTTTTTGTTGTTATTTTGTTTTTCATTATTCCATGTCCAATTCTGACACAATAAATTAGATTTCTTTTTTTTTCAGAAACTAAAAACTAAAAATTTGCCGTTTTCCGTTTTTCAGGTCATCTTCTGAATTAAATAACCACTGAACTGATGATACAGGATTACCATTCTCCTTTAAAAAAATATATAAGAGTCTCCCTGCAAAGATATGCTACACTTTGGAATATAGTGCAATACACCTGTTTTTCACAGCATTGCAACCACCTTTGAAATAATTGATGGATAATTTTTATATTGTATTATTTATACCAGCATTTCTTTTGAAAGTTTACACATGTTGAAAGCTATTGTTAGATATATTTCAATAAATAAACTTTTAATAAAATATATATATATATGTATGTTATTGGAATTACTCAATACAGACACCAATACACACGCACACAGGACTATTGAAGGAATCTTATTTCAGTCAGAAAATTATGTTTATATGAGTGTGAAGATATACGACTTAAAAATAACTTATGTTGGCACAAGATGGTGGGAAAGTTGAAGCTATAACTGTTGAAATTACAATTAACGAAAAACGTATGCTTAATTTGAATGAATGGAAATTCAAAAATTCTACAGCACAATGGCGGAGTAATGTCCTAAGTGTAAAACTAGTAATGACTCAAATATCCATGCCTTTGGGAATCCTATAAAGTCACAAAGTTATGGGCTGGAGCTAGAACATTTTCTGTGAGAAGTGTTACATAATAAACGTACTTTTAATCCGTCTGTTTGCATATTTCAAGACATGGCATATGAGGGTGTAGTGAGATACCCAAATGGGCTGGACGATTCTCTTCTCATCACACATCTTTGAAAAAAACGTAGGCTATACTAAATACTTGAACTCAATCAATCCGCCATCATTAACACAATGGAAAAATCGAATGATTTATTATTTAAATATTATGGGCAACCGAAAACGAACTGGTTCAATTTAAGGCCAAGTGGGCAAACAATATGGATGGGGGTGTGAGCATGCGGGTCTGGCCAGATGAGATGTAGTCATTGTTTGTGTGCGTCTGTAAGTTGTTGTTCCTATGTAGAAGTTTGTATCTGTAGTGAAAAAAATACACACACACACACACATATATATATATGTAAAACATAAGGAATTACTCAAAAAGAGACTGCAAAACTTAAATGGGTCTCGAGCTGGGCAACGGTTTTTTAATACAGAGTACTAGTGACTCTTTCACTAAAAACAACAATAAAATGAATAAAGCTTTCTAGATACCCTCCAACGAATGACAGAGTATCTCCCATTTTGGCAAAATCAGTTGACGATTATACAGATAGCAGATCAGCTCATGAATAACGGGGAGATGAAGAGTGAAAATAAGAAGGTATCTTAACCCGGACCAACTCTGTTTAAAAAATATATATCCATATGTACTCTCATACCGTTTGTAGATGACACATTATCTGGCGAAGCTCTCATATGGGCAGCAATGCGAGACAGCGCAAAGAAGCGGGGGAATGTTATAGCGGTGTTTACATTTACATTTTACATTTAAGTCATTTAGCAGACGCTCTTATCCAGAGCGACTTACAAATTGGTGCATTCACCTTATGACATCCAGTGGGACAGTCACTTAACAATAGTGCATCTAAAACTTAGGGGGGTGGGGTGAGAGGGATTACTTAACCTATCCTAGGTATTCCTTAAAGAGGTGGGGTTTCAGGTGTCTCCGGAAGGTGGTGATTGACTCCGCTGTCCTGGCGTCGTGAGGGAGTTTGTTCCACCATTGGGGGGCCAGGGCAGCGAACAGTTTTGACTGGGCTGAGCGGGAGCCGTACTTCCTCAGTGGTAGGGAGGCGAGCAGGCCAGAGGTGGATGAACGCAGTGCCCTTGTTTGGGTGTAGGGCCTGATCAGAGCCTGGAGGTACTGAGGTGCCGTTCCCCTCATAGCTCCGTAGGCAAGCACCATGGTCTTGTAGCGGATGCGAGCTTCAACTGGAAGCCAGTGGAGAGAACGGAGGAGCGGGGTGACGGAGAGAACTTGGGAAGGTTGAACACCAGACGGGCTGCGGCATTCTGGATGAATTGAAGGGGTTTAATGGCACAGGCAGGGAGCCCAGCCAACAGCGAGTTGCAGTAATCCAGACGGGAGATGACAAGTGCCTGGATTAGGACCTGTGCCGCTTCCTGTGTGAGGCAGGGTCGTACTCTGCGGATGTTGTAGAGCATGAACCTACAGGAACGGGCCACCGCCTTGATGTTAGTTGAGAACGACAGGGTGTTGTCCAGGATCACGCCAAGGTTCTTGGCGCTCTGGGAGGAGGACACAATGGAGTTGTCAACCGTGATGGCGAGATCATGGAACGGGCAGTCCTTCCCCGGGAGGAAGAGCAGCTCCGTCTTGCCGAGGTTCAGCTTGAGGTGGTGATCCATCATCCACACTGATATGTCTGCCAGACATGCAGAGATGCGATTCGCCACCTGGTCATCAGAAGGGGGAAAGGAGAAGATTAATTGTGTGTCGTCTGCATAGCAATGATAAGAGAGACCATGTGAGGTTATGACAGAGCCAAGTGACTTGGTGTATAGCGAGAATAGGAGAGGGCCAAGAACAGAGCCCTGGGGGACACCAGTGGTGAGAGCGCGTGGTGAGGAGACAGATTCTCGCCACGCCACCTGGTAGGAGCGACCTGTCAGGTAGGACGCAATCCAAGCGTGGGCCGCGCCGGGGAGATGCCCAACTCGGAGAGGGTGGAGAGGAGGATCTGATGGTTCACAGTATCGAAGTCAGCCGATAGATCTAGAAGGATGAGAGCAGAGGAGAGAGAGTTAGCTTTAGCAGTGCGGGAGCGCCTCCGTGATACAGAGGAGAGCAGTCTCAGTTGAATGACTAGTCTTGAAACCTGACTGATTTGGATCAAGAAGGTCATTCAGAGAGAGATAGCGGGAGAGCTGGCCAAGGACGGCACGTTCAAGAGTTTTGGAGAGAAAAGAAAGAAGGGATACTGGTCTGTAATTGTTGACATCGGAGGGATCGAGTGTAGGTTCTTTCAGAAGGTGCAACTCTCGCCTCTTTGAAGACGGAAGGGACGTTAGGCCAGCGGTCAGGGATGAGTTGATGAGCGAGGTGAGGTAAGGGAGAAGGTCTCCGGAAATGGTTTGGAGAAGAGAGGGAGGGGATAGGGTCAAGCGGGCAGGTTGTTAAGCGCCGGTCATCACAAGACGCCGAGATTTCATCTGGAGAGAGAGAGGGGAGAAAGAGGTCAGAGCACAGGGTAGGGGCAGTGTGAGCAGAACTAGCTGTGTCAGTTGACTTAGCAAACGAGATCGGATGTCGTCGACCTTCTTTTCAAAATGGTTGACGAAGTCAATCTGCAGAGAGGGAGGAGGGGGGAGGGGGCGGAGGATTCAGGAGGGAGGAGAAGGTGGCAAAGAGCTTCCTAGGTTAGAGGCAGATGCTTGGAATTTAGCGTGGTAGAAAGTGGCTTTAGCAGCAGAGACAGAGGAGGAAAATGTGTAGAGAGGAGGGAGTGAAAGGATGCCAGGTCCGCAGGGGAGGCGTAGTTTTCCTCCATCTCCGCGGCTGCCCGGGAGCCCTGTTCTGTGAGCTCGCAATGAGTCATCGAGCCACGGAGCGGGGAGGGGAGGACCGAGCCGGCCTGGAGGATAGGGGACATAGAGAGTCAAGGGATGCAGAGAGGGAGGAGAGGAGGGTTGAGGAGGCAGAATCAGGAGATAGGTGGGAGAAGGTTTGAGCGGAGGGGAAGAGATGATAGGATGGAAGAGGAGAGAGTAGCGGAGAGAGAGCGAAGGTTGGGACGGCGCGATACCATCCGAGAAGGGGCAGTGGGAGGTGTTGGATGAGAGCGAGAGGGAAAAGGATACAAGGCAGTGGTCGGAGACTTGAGGGGAGTTGCAATGCGTTAGTGGAAGAACAGCATCTAGTAAAGATGAGGTCGAGCGTATTGCCTGCCTTGTGAGTAGGGGGGAAGGTGAGAGGGTGAGGTCAAAAGAGGAGAGGAGTGGAAAGAAGGAGGCAGAGAGGAAAGAGTCAAAGGTAGACGTGGGGAGGTTAAAGTCGCCCAGAACTGTGAGAGAGGTGAGCCGTCCCTCAGGAAAGAGCTTATCAAGGCATCAAGCTCATTGGATGAACTCTCCGGGAACCTGGAGGGCGATAAATGATAAGGATGTTAAGCTTGAAAGGGCTAGTAACTGTGACAGCATGGAATTCAAAGGAGGCGATAGACAGATGGGTAAGGGGAGAAAGAGAGAATGACCACTTGGGAGAGATGAGGATCCCGGTGCCACCACCCCGCTGACCAGACGCTCGGGTGTGCGAGAACACGTGGGCGGACGAAGAGAGAGCAGTAGTGGAGTAGCAGTGTTGTCTGTGGTGATCCATGTTTCCGTCAGTGCCAAGAAGTCGAGGGACTGGAGGGAGGCATAGGCTGAGATGAACTCTGCCTCTGTTGACCGCAGATTGGCAGTTCCAGAGGCTACTGGAGACCTGAACTCCACGTGGGTCGTGCGCGCTGGGACCACCAGAGGGTGGCGCGTCACGCGGTGAGGAGCGTTTGTATGGTCTGTGCAGAGAGGAGAGAAACAGGGATAAACAGACACATAGTTGACAGGCTACAGAAGAGGCTACGCTAATGCAAAGGAGATTGAATGACAAGTGGACTACACGCTCCTCGAATGTTCAGAAAGTTAAGCTACGTAGCAAGAATCTGGCTGACTAAAATGATTAAAATGATACAGTACTGCTGAAGTAGGCCAGCTGGCAGTGGGTGCGTTTGTTGACACTACACTAATCAAGTCGCTCTGATTGTAATAGTTTCAGCGTTGCTATTCGGGGGGTTAGCAGGCTAGCTAGCAGTGTTGTTTACGTTACGCTGTTAAAAGAATGACAATAGATGGCTAGCGAACCTAGAAAATCGCTCTAGACTACACAATTATCTTTGATACAAAGACGGCTATGTAGCTAGCTAAGTAGCTAGCTACGATCAAACAAATCAAACCGTTGTACTGTAATGAAATGAAGTGAAAATGTGATACAACCTGTGAATGCGACCGGGTAGTTGAGTTCTATACAGAAGACGTTGGCTAGCGTTGGCTAGCTGTTGGCTAGCTAGCAGAGTCACCTACGTTAAGGACGACAAATAGCTGGCTAGCTAACCTCGGTAAATTAAGATAATCACTCTAAGACTACACACTCTAAACCTAAACAACACAATTATCTTGGATACGATGATACGATGATACGAAGACAGCAAAGACAGCTATGTAGCTAGCTAACACTAAACTAATCAAGTCGTTCAGTTGAGTGTAATAGTTTCTCCAGTGCAGCTAATCAGTGGACGTTAGCTAGCTGGCTAGTGAAGACTACGTTAGGACGGCGAAATACGATAATTACGCAA
>NC_060180.1:72135334-72143502 GCF_021184085.1 Oncorhynchus gorbuscha | reverse complement strand
CAGGAGATAAAGATTACCATAATGGTGTAAAGTCTTGATTAATCAAATGTATTAAAGACTGTGCTAAGTGTCTTAGGTATGTTAGAATAACAGTTATACTATCCAGACTATTAGTCTGTCATCTTAACATTTCAACCAAGGTTTCATTTGTGTCAACCTTACACTGACAGCTCTGCATACATTCCACTGTATACATTTTTCCAAACCTGACAAACTTGAGTTTAATTGGTGACTACGCTTATAGTTATTGGATTCTGTAAGTGTAATTTGAGTTCTGCTCAGTTCAAGCATTTAAAGCCTATGGAGAATTCCTTGACACAAATTCCATGTGCTTACACTTGTTTTTTAGTATCGAATTTTATGGAAAACGTATAAGAAAACTAGTATTAGGCAGGCTATCAATGATTAAGCTATTCTTCATGATGCCAGTGAAGTTGAACATCTCCAAAAGCATCGGTTTACCATTTCCTTGCACATTTAGGGCTAATTATTGTGCCCTTATTTAATAAAAAACCCTGGCTGGCTGTTGATGTCCTAGGTCAGATATCATAATCAATTTAGCTCACACTTCAATTGAAATATTACGGGGCAACCTATACATTTGGCAGCCAAGCACAAGTTAGCGTAGCCCATTATTGTCTAGAAATGGCATTGAAATATCTTCACACCTACAATAAAAACCTCCAGGCTTATGTCAAGAGTCAGTTAAAATTGAAAAATAATGTGGCAGTTCGGAAAAACTAAGCTTGTGTGAATCATCCTCTGTAATAATGCACACTTTGATAATAATTACATAACTAATGTCTCCAGTAATACCCATTCAAATATAGCTAGATTGTGCTGCAACATCCCATGGGATCCTTTTAAGGCTGTATACAGAAATACCACTGAAATAATCTAGTTCCTACACATCTAATATTAAATTGATGAGTAAATGGGCAAGCTTCATGCTCATCTCAGTCTTCTAGAACACAAACGTAATTGTGCGTGCGCATCTGTTTCAGCGTGTTTTGGGAGTTGAGAAAGTCTGCTTTCAAATCCAACCACGAGTCAGAGTTGATACCAAGCACCACTGCCATAAGTGTCTTTTGAGCGCTCATATCTGGGCACAGCAGAGCTTCATAGTAGGTAATTAGAGCGATTACCACACTCAAGCACCCATTTTGTTACATTCCCCAGCAAGAAACTATAAAAGGGGGAACAAAGTGGTTCTAGGAATGGTTCTGAGACTCATGGGGGTGTTCACTGATAGTTAGCAAAGACTGGGACCTGCAAGACACCCACCATGAGCACCCACTAAACTTGCCCAAGAGGCAAATAAAATAAAAACCCACATGAACATAAAAACAGGAATTAAACCAAAAAGTGAAGAAAATATAAAGAGCATATATAAAGGATTGTTTAGAATAGGGAGAGCCAACTAAAGGTGTTAACCCTCCACATCTCACAAACAAACTGGAGTCCTGGCCAAGCCTCCCCTAAATATCCCCAATGCCAGCACAGGTGAAACAGCTTTCTGACTAACGAGATGACAAGCCAGCACAGGTGTAACACATACTAACGAGGTGACACCAATCGGTGCACCCAACACACTGAAGTCCAACCTTGACTTTTTCGCTAGGCGTTCCTGGAAGTATCGGCCTGTTAGGCCTCTGGGTTTAAAAACTCTGTGCTACTATGGCAACATATAACGTCCACTTCATAGGACGCCACAGTTTACCCTTATTTTTCATTAGTCTAACTTTCCCACCGCGAGGGAACACTGACCGCTAATTAGACCCTTGGAAAATAATTATCCTGTTCCAAATAATCCATGCAACTATAGAAATATGATTTATGGTCCCTGTCTAATTTGTGATTGGGACACGCGCAATATCCTTTCAATGTGAAATGTGTTATTCAGAATTACTAACATGATTCCTCCAACGAGCAAACAGGACTGTCGATGTGATAATGCAATTTTAGAAAATAGAAAAGTCCTACTTATATAAATTATACGAATAACATGCGTCTTTTTCGCCTCATTAGGCAAATATCACTGATATTCTGCTTTATCAAGCGGCAGCCATGTTCCTGTCGTTCGTTCTAGTGGACGTTTTTCTCTCACAGCCAACCCGCCCTTCTCCAAACCGAAAGGCAACATTAAACCGGCCGGGCGGAAGCAAGACACTTTTTCGTAGCTATTAAGTAGTATAATCACAAATGAATGCCCTTCTAAAAATAGTCATTAAGCTGGAATAGTGTAGTAATGCAAAAACTAAATGTGTGTTCACTATTAGGCATATCCCAAAACTCGGCTCATCTCTACTCAAATTACAAAATGATCCGTCCTGACATACCACTTGCATGTAGTAAATAAGTAGTTAAACAACGTATTATTGAGTAGAAATTGTAAGATAGTGATGAATACGAAGTTCGTTTTTTTCCCCGTGAGGTCTGGCGATATACTGCCATCAAGTGGCGACTAGAAACAATTGAATAATAACTATTACAAATTGATGGTCCTTGAAACTAAATATTAGTGCTTGAAAAAGTGCTTAAGTCCTTAAATTTTACTTGCCACTGTCATATGGAAATCAGCCAATTTAAATAAATGAGGCCCTAATCTATGGATTTCACAACTGGGATATACAGATATGCATCTGTTGGTCATACCTTAAATAAAAAGTTAAGGGTTGGTCCTGGATATGGAGGTCCTGGGTTTGACGTGGTCACATGGTCTGAGGCTGGTTGAACGTATTGCCAAATTCCCTAAAATGACGTGGAAGCGGATTATGGTACAGAAATGAACCTTTGAATGATCTTGTCATGCAGGTGAAGGAGGACCCAAACGCGACTTAACAGAAACAGAGTTTATTAAATGTTCAAAACCGAATAACCGAAATCCTCTAGATTAGTAGAGGGGAAAACAACTGGAGAAGCGGCCACAGACTGCAGGTCGCTTCGGGTAGGCGCAGGCCGTAGTCAACTGAGACACCTGCTCACACGCAGCGTCTGAAGAAGGCACAAAACACGACAGGACAGGGTGATACACAATCACGGCAAAAAACACGACAGGACAGGGCGAAACGCAATCACAGCATGGAATACAAAACAAGGAACCGACGGAACAGGAACGGATCACAAAGGAATAAATAGGGAGTCTAATCAGGGGAAAGGATCGGGAACAGGTGTGGAAAGATTAAATGATGATTAGGGGAATAGGAACAGCTGGGAGCAGGAACGGAACGACAGAGAGAAGAGAGAGCGAGAGAGTGAGAGAGGGAGGGGGAGAGAGAAGGATAGAACCAAACAAGACCAGCAGAGGGAAACGAATAGCATGGGGAGCACAGGGACAAGACATGACAATGAATGACAAACATGACAGTACCCCCCCACTCACCGAGCGCCTCCTGGCGCACTCGAGGAGTGAATCCTGGCGGCAACGGAGGAAATCATCGATGAGCGAACGGTCCAGCACGTCCCGAGACGGAACCCAACTCCTCTCCTCAGGACCGTAACCCTCCCAATCCACTAGGTATTGGTGACCCCGTCCCCCGAGAACGCATGTCCATAATCTTATGTACCTTGTAAATAGGTGCGCTCTCGACAAGGACGGGAGGGGGAGGGAAGACGAACGGGGGTGCGAAGAAAGGGCTTAACACAGGAGACATGGAAGACAGGATGGACGCGACGAAGATGTCGCGGAAGAAAGCAGTCGCACAGCGACAGGATTGACGACCTGGGAGACACGGAACGGACCAATGAACCGCGGAGTCAACTTACGAGAAGCTGTCGTAAGAGGAAGGTTGCGAGTGGAAAGCCACACTCTCTGGCCGCAACAATACCTTGACTCTTAATCCTGCGTTTATTGGCGGCTCTCACCGTCTGTGCCCTGTAACGGCAAAGTGCAGACCTCACCCTCCTCCAGGTGCGCCTCACAACGTTGGACAAACGCTTGAGCGGAGGGAACGCTGGACTCGGCAAGCTGGGATGAGAACAGAGGAGGCTGGTAACCCAGACTACTCTGAAACGGAGATAACCCGGTAGCAGACGAAGGAAGCGAATTGTGAGCGTATTCTGCCCAGGGAGCTGTTCTGCCCAAGACGCAGGGTTCCTGAAAGAAAGGCTGCGTAGTATGCGACCAATCGTCTGATTGGCCCTCTCTGCTTGACCGTTAGACTGGGGATGAAACCCGGAAGAGAGACTGACGGACGACCAATCAAACGACAGAACTCCCTCCAAAACTGTGACGTGAATTGCGGACCTCTGTCTGAAACGGCGTCTAACGGGAGGCCATGAATTCTGAATACATTCTCAATAATGATTTGTGCCGTCTCCTTAGCGGAAGGAAGTTTAGCGAGGGAATGAAATGTGCCGCCTTAGAGAACCTATCGACAACCGTCAGAATCACAGTCTTCCCCGCAGACAAAGGCAGACCGGTAATGAAGTCTAAGGCAATGTGAGACCATGGTCGAGAAGGAATGGGGAGCGGTCTGGAGACGACCGGCAGGAGGAGAGTTACCCGACTTAGTCTGCGCGCAGTCCGAACAGGCAGCCACGAAACGCGCGTGTCACGCTCCTGAGTCGGCCACCAAAAGCGCTGGCGAATAGACGCAAGAGTGCCTCGAACACCGGGATGACCCGCTAACTTGGCAGAGTGAGCCCACTGAAGAACAGCCAGACGAGTGGAAACAGGGACGAAAAGGAGGTTACTAGGACAAGCGCGCGGCGACGCAGTGTGCGTGAGTGCTTGCTTAACCTGTCTTTCAATTCCCAGACTGTTAACCCGACAACACGCCCATAAGGAAGAATCCCTCGGGATCAGTAGAAGCCACAGAAGAACTAAACAGACGGATAAGGCATCAGGCTTGGTGTTCTTGCTACCCGGACGGTAAGAAATCACAAACTCGAAACGAGCGAAAACAACGCCCAACGAGCTTGACGGGCATTAAGTCGTTTGGCAGAACGGATGTACTCAAGGTTCTTATGGTCTGTCCAAACGACAAAAGGAACGGTCGCCTCCAACCACTGTCGCCATTCGCCTAGGGCTAAGCGGATGGCGAGCAGTTCACGTTACCCACATCATAGTTACGCTCCAGATGGCGACAGGCGATGAGAAAAATAAGCGCAAGGATGAACCTTATCGTCAGACTGGGAGCGCTGGGATAGAATGGCTCCCACGCCTACCTCTGAAGCGTCAACCTCGACAATGAATTGTCTAGTGACGTCAGGAGTAACGAGGATAGGAGCGGACGTAAAACGCTCTTTTAGAAGATCAAAGCTCCTGGGCGGAACCGGACCACTTAAAACACGTCTTGACAGAAGTAAGAGCTGTGAGAGGGGCAGCAACTTGACCAAATTACTAATGAAACGCCGATAGAAATTAGCGAAACCTAAGAAGCGCCGCAACTCGACACGTGACCTTGGAACGGGCCAATCACTGACAGCTTGACCTTAGCGGAATCCATCTGAATGCCTTCAGCGGAAATAACGGAACCGAGAAAAGTAACGGAGGAGACATGAAAAGAGCACTTCTCAGCCTTTACGTAGAGACAATTCTCTAAAAGGCGCTGTAGAACACGTCGAACGTGCTGAACATGAATCTCGAGTGACGGAGAAAAATCAGGATATCGTCAAGATAGACAAAAACAAAAATGTTCAGCATGTCTCTCAGAACATCATTAACTAATGCCTGAAAACAGCTGGCGCATTGGCAGACCGAACGGCAGAACCCGGTACTCAAAAATGCCCTAACGGAGTATTAAACGCCGTTTTCCACTCGTCCCCTCTCTGATGCGCACGAGATGGTAAGCGTTACGAAGGTCCAACTTAGTAAAGCACCTGGCTCCTGCAGAATCTCGAAGGCTGATGACATAAGGAAGCGGATAACGATTCTTAACCGTTATGTCATTCAGCCCTCGATAATCCACGCAGGGGCGCAGAGTACCGTCCTTCTTCTTAACAAAAAGAACCCCGCCCGGCCGGAGAGGAAGAAGGCACTATGGTACCGGCGTCAAGAGACACAGACAAATAATCCTCGAGAGCCTTACGTTCGGGGAGCCGACAGAGAGTATAGTCTACCTCGAGGAGGAGTGGTCCCCGGAAGGAGATCAATACTACAATCATACGACCGGTGAGGAGGAAGGGAGTTGGCTCGGGACCGACTGGAAGACCGTGCGCAGATCATGATATTCCTCCGGCACTCCTGTCAAATCGCCAGGTTCCTCCTGAGAAGTAGGGACAGAAGAAATGGGAGGGATGGCAGACATTAAACACTTCACATGACAAGAAACGTTCCAGGATAGGATAGAATTACTAGACCAATTAATAGAAGGATTATGACATACAAGCCAGGGGTGACCCAAAACAACAGGTGTAAACGGTGAACGGAAAATCAAAAAAGACATAGTCTCACTGTGGTTACCAGATACTGTGAGAGTTAAAGGTAGTGTCTCAAATTTGATACTGGGAAGATGACTACCATCTAAGGCAAACATGGGCGTAGGCCTGTCTAACGGTCTGAAAGGAATGTTATGTTTCCGAGCCCATGCTTCGTCCATGAAACAACCCTCAGCCCCAGAGTCAATCAAAGCACTGCATGTAGCACCCGAACCGGTCCAGCGTAGATGGACCGACATAGTAGTACAAGATCTAGATGAAGGGACCTGAGTAGTAGCGCCACCAGTAGCCCTCCGCTTACTGATGGGCTCTGGCCTCTACTGGACATGAAATAACAAAATGTCCAGCAACTCCGCAATAGAGGCACAGGCGGTTGGTGATCCTCTGTTCCCCTCCTTATTCGAGATGCGAATCCCTCCCAGCTGCATGGGCTCAGTCTCAAAGCCAGAGGGAGATGGTTGCGATGCGGAGCAGGGAAACACCGTTGATGCGAGCTCTCTTCCACGAGCCCGGTGACGAAGATCTACCCGTCGTTCTATGCGGATGGCGAGAGCAATCAAGGAGTCCACATCTGAAGGAACCTCCGGAGAGAATCTCATCCTTAACCACTGCGTGGAGTCCCTCCAGAAAACGAGCGAGCAGCGCCGGCTCGTTCCACTCACTAGAGGCAGCAAGAGTGCGAAACTCAATGGAATAATCCGTTATGGACCGTTCACCTTGGCATAAGGAAGCCAGGGCCCTAGAAGCCTCCTCACCAAAACTGAACGGTCAAAAACCCGAATCATCTCCTCTTTAAAGTTCTGGAATCTGTTAGAGCAATCAGCCCTTGCCTCCCAGATAGCTGTGCCCCATTCTCGAGCCCGGCCAGTAAGGAGTGAAATGACGAAAGCAACCCGAGCTCTCTCTAGAGTATGTGTGGGGTTGGAGAGAGAACACAATCTCACACTGCGTGAGAAAGGAGCGGCACTCAGTGGGCTGCCCGGAGTAGCAAGGTGGGTTATTAACCCTGGGTTCAGGAGGCTCGGCAGGCCAGGGAGTAACAGGTGGCACGAGACGTAGACTCTGGAACTGTCCAGAGAGGTCGGAAACCTGAGCGGCCAGGTTCTCCACGGCATGGCGAGCAGCAGACAATTCCTGCTCGTGTCTGCCGAGCATGGCTCCTTGGATCTCGACGGCAGTGTAACGAGCGTCTGAAGTCGCTGGGTCCATTCTTTGGTCGGTTCCTTCTGTCATGCAGGTGAAGGAGGACCCAAACGCGACTTAACAGAAACAGAGTTTATTAAATGTTCAAAACCGAATAACTGAAATCCTCTAGATTAGTAGAGGGGAAAACAACTGGAGAAGCGGCCACAGACTGCAGGTATCAGCCGGGTAGCGCAGGCCGTAGTCAACTGAGACACCTGCTCACACGCAGCGTCTGAAGAAGGCACAAAACACGACAGGACAGGGTGATACACAATCACGGCAAAAACACGACAGGACAGTGGCTTCGCAATCACAGCATGGAATACAAAACAAGGAACAGCCAGACAGGAACGGATGTACAAAGGAATAAATAGGGAGTCTAATCAGGGGAAAGGATCGGGGAACAGGTGTGGAAAGATTAAATGATGATTAGGGGAATAGGAACAGCTGGGAGCAGGAACGGAACGACAGAGAGAAGAGAGAGCGAGAGAGTGAGAGAGGGAGGGGGAGAGAGAAGGATAGAACCAAACAAGACCAGCAGAGGGAAACGAATAGCATGGGGAGCACAGGGACAAGACATGACAATGAATGACAAACATGAC
>NC_060180.1:72122204-72135234 GCF_021184085.1 Oncorhynchus gorbuscha | reverse complement strand
GTGCCTTTACCCTACTCGGGGGTCTGGTCACATTAAGCCAAACCTGTCCATGTGTATCTAGTTAAAGATGCAATATGCAGAAATTGCTCAGCCATTTCCTGGTTACGAAAATTGTAATAGTTTGCCTAATTTCAGTATGTGACAAAACTACCGATCCTCGACTTCGGCGATGTCATCTACAAAATGGCTTCCAACACTCTACTCAGCAAACTGGATGTAGTCTATCACAGTGCCATCCGTTTTGTCACTAAAGCACCTTATACCACCCACCACTGCGACTTGTATGCTCTAGTCGGCTGGCCCTCACTACATATTCGTCGCCAGACCCACTGGCTCCAGGTCATCTATAAGTCCATGCTAGGTAAAGCTCCGCCTTATCTCAGTTCACTGGTCACGATGGCAACACCCATCCGTAGCCCGCGCTCCAGCAGGTGTATCTCACTGATCATCCCTAAAGCCAACACATCATTTGGCCGCCTTTCGTTCCAGTACTCTGCTGCCTGTGACTGGAACGAATTGCAAAAATCGCTGAAGTTGGAGACTTTTATCTCCCTCACCAACTTCAAACATCAGCTATCCGAGCAGCTAACCGATCGCTGCAGCTGTACATAGTCTATAGGAAAATAGCCCACCCATTTTCACCTACCTCATTCCCATACTGTTTTTATTTATTTATTTTTCTGCTCTTTTGCACACCAATATCTCTACCTGTACATGACCATCTGATCACTTATCACTCCAGTGTTAATCTGCAAAATTGTATTATTCGCCTACCTCCTCATGCCTTTTGCACACATTGTATATAGACTGCCCATTTTTTTCTACTGTGTTATTGACTTGTTAATTGTTTATTCCATGTGTAACTCTGTGTTGTCTGTTCACACTGCTATGCTTTATCTTGGCCAGGTCGCAGTTGCAAATGAGAACTTGTTCTCAACTAGCCTACCTGGTTAAATAAAGGTGAAATAAAAATAAATAAATAAATAAAAAGCAAGTATGTTTTAGAGACACATTGTGGCATCTAAACCATTGAGAAATATATTTTCCATAACCAAAAATATTGTATCTAGCTGTTTGAAGCTAGTGTGCAAAACCAAATGTAAAAGGGAGCATAGAAAAAGCATAGCAATAAAGCACATAGAACATATATGTTGTTTTTAAGACTTGATTTCAATGCAATGACAGATCTATAACGAATATTAGTTCGATGGTCCTTAGCTAACTAATGTTACTTGGGTTGTGGTGGACATCTGGCCAGATGCACTCGTTTACAAAAAAACATTGCGCATGCACAACAGGGAAATAGTAGCTTGTTAGCTATAAAGTGAAGTACAGTAACATTATCTGTTTAGAAAAAGCGTATGCGCAGATGAAAACAAACGCCAACACGCTAGTTACACTGTCATAACACTTCAGTGAATACGCTACCTACATGAAAACAGTACTATGCAATAACTTGATAGCCAGCTTGTACCGTGTTATCCACCTGCACCGGACAGGTCGCGCGAACTAATGATGTAGTTGCAGCATCACGCACGGGCCTCATTCAACTCGATATTTCTAACGGTTCAGTAGCATCAGTGTTGTTTTGAAGAATAGCTAGCTAACTACGCAGCAAGCCAGCTTGTCCCGAGAATCCCTAGAAGAGCCAGATAGCTCTCTTCTTTCTTAGCCGAATACAAAGCTAACTGGGCTAGCTATATTATGAATATGTGCACTAAGCTCGAGCTGTTTCACAACAAAAGCATTACTCTGCGCAGCAACCACAGCGCCATCATTTACAACGTCCACATCCTGCAGGTGGAATGGACTTCAGCGAGAGGCGGGCCAGAGTGCACAGGTGGGATGCTATCCAATGCATGTCCATTGCATGATTAAACTGTCTAATAATGCATTGGATATGTGCATGTTTGCAATGGGTTCTTCTGTTGCCCTCTACATTGATCGCAACAGGACATAACCCATGTTGACTCTGACCATGTTGTTGTTAGCAAACTGGCTAGGTTTTTGCAGGTTTTGACCACCAATCTATCAGCGTGCACCTTACCTTCTTTCTTCAGAGGTACTGCAGCCTGTGTTTCATCTTTCTTGTCAAGGAGCGGATTCTTCCTGTCCTTCTGTGACTCCTTCTTGGGCTGCTTGGCGGCTTGGGCTGCAGACTTGATGATACCAGCTGCAGCCGCCTCTTTCTTCTTATTCTCCGCCGCCTTTAACACCTCGAAAGGGTCTGATTCATCGTCCAATAGCTGGTCGAACCGATTGGTTACGACGCAGCCGAAGCTTTCTTGTAGATGCCCGGGCATGATCGCGCCCCTTCAGCGGAATTCACCTCCGATTCTACGAGGCTTGGCGCGAACAATTCGCTAAATACTGCCACAAGATGGCTGGGAAATGTACCTCTTCTCTTCCGGCGCGAGGAATATCCGTTATATTCAGTAGCGCGATACGGGGCATGTAGTCGTCAAGCCCAGGATTTCCCAAACTCCGTGCTGCTTGTAAACAAATGCAAATGATATCGTGTAAGGTGACAACTGTTTGAATATTCATTAATGCCATTAGACATGAAAAACTATTGCTATTAAAATGTATGTTAATTGACCAAACAAAATGACTTTACACTGTTGACTGGTTAAGAAATCAATTCAAACGTTATTAGTCACATGCGCTGAATACAACAAGTGTAGGTAGACCTTACCGTGAAATGCTTACTTACAAGCCCTTTTAACCAACAGTGCAGTTCAAGAAGAGTTTAAGAAAATATTCACCAAATAAACGAAAGTTTAAAATAATAATAAAAAATTAACACAATAAAATAACAATAACGAGGCTATATACAGGGGGTACGAATCTGTGTGTGGGGGTGCAGGTTAGATGAGGTAATTTGTACATGTAGATAGGTTACCAATACATATTTTTATTGCGTTGTAGCGACCCGCACAGACAGCTGTGTGTTATGTGTTAGGCTAGGAGGTGGTTGTGTTGTACTGACCAGTACCCGGTGTTCGCGGGGTCCAACCTGTCAATCAACCTGCTATCTGCCAATCACGGGAATGCCTGGAATGTTCTGATGCCGGGCATCCTGGTGGTTGGTGGAGTGGCGTGGAGGGGGGTTGGGCAGGGGGGTGGAGCATTGGAAGTTAAGACCAGGTTCAGCTTTTGTTCTCTCTCTCTTACGTCTGGGCTTCACAAGAGAAGGTCACGATTGGCTTGTGTCATCTATTTGGCGTGTGCTACGGCCCAAACAGTAGCCTGTGTAAAGTTGGTGTAATAAACCGTCAATTCGTAAACTCAAGCCTCTGTCTGGACAATTGTTCCTTTATGATCTAGTCGGGTCATTACATTGGTGTCAGAAGTAAAAACGTTGATACAAGTTAGCCAGCTAGCTAGCTGACTTATGTGGCTAGCTACCGTAGGTGAGAACGGGGGGTGGAAAATGCTTCGAGGAATCCGAAAGTGAAGGTGGAGGTAGGGGACGATTATGGCCAAGGAGCTGCATGTGAATGGACGTCGGGGGCTCTGTCTGAGGAGATCGCCAGGGCGTCGGAGCGCAGAGGCCGCTTGAGGAGGACGTTAGAGCGATGGCGGCTGAAGCGGGCATGAGTGCTTCGTCGAATGTATTTCGCGCGGATTCTGGTGGGCGGACCGAAGTGGTGACGTCGACGCGGCGTGATGAGGAATCTGGGGCTCAGGATGTAAACAAACATGGCGGCGCCCAGTTCCCGGCTGCGTCCGTATCTGTTAAGACCCCGAAGTATTCCGGTAAGGCGGATTGGGAAGCTTTTCATGCTCAGTTTGAACTGTTAGCTCATTTTAGGGGGTGGTCGGATGAAGAAAGGGCACTGCAGTTGGCTTTATGCCTCACGGATGAAGCTCTGGCCTGTTTGATATTGATTAGCCCTGAGGACAGGCATGATTATGGGGCTTTAGTGGGAGCACTGAGGAGGCGCTATGGACAGTGTGTACAGCCCGGGCTACTGCACTCCGAACTGAGTAATAGACGCAGGCAGCCTGGAGAGCCTCTACGGGTGCTAGCTAATGACATTGAGAGCCTCTCTCGGCGGGCATATGCTCACATGCCCCCCCTCCGTGCAGAGCGAGCTAGCACGGGACCAGTTCATACAGGCGCTCTCTCCTACGGAGCTGCGCATACAGACCCAGCTGGCTCATCCTGAGTCATTGCAGACAGCCTTGGAGATGGCTTTGGAGAGGGAGCTGGTGTGGGCTGGGGCTTCAGCTGGGGCTTTGGTGGGGGTGCAGGGAGACACACCCTCTGTGCGAGCTGGGGGGGCAGAGCAGTCCGGAGCCGGAAAAGCCTGCTTGGGTGGCCGAAATGACAAAACTCATTCGTGCTGTGTCGCTACAGGCGGAACGAAACACACGCCCTGGTCCCAGGGTCTGCTGGGGTTGTGGCCAGCCAGGCCATCTGCGCCGAGTTTGCCCCATGTCCCCCAGAGCTCAGGGAAACGGCTCGGGGTCCGCATAGACCGGGTAGTGCGGACCCTGGCTTTCTATCCCAACCACCATCATCTTCTGGAGGAGCCCACCGGCACAGACGGGAAGCAAGGCTCCACTTCCCCCAGAAGCAGACGAGGGCAAGCGGATGGAGCCTGTTGTTGTGGTGGGCCGGACCTGTGTTGGGGACTTTTGTCATGTCCCTGTCACTGTGGAGGGGGTGCCCTGCTCCGCCCTGGTGGACACTGGTTCCACAGTAACCCTGGTGAGGCCAGATATTGTGCCAGGTTGGACTCAGTGTGAGCCTACAACTGTGCAGCTCCGCACAGTCACAGGTGAGCTGGCACCCATGAAAGGGAAGGGAATAATGACTCTGACAGTAGGGGGCAGGACTGTGCGTCATCCTGTGTGGGTGGCGGCTGTGCAGGACCCTTGTATCCTGGGGTTGGACTTTCTTAGGAGCACAGGCTGCCAGTTAGACCTAAATAGGGGCACACTGAGCTTCCAGGGAGGGACGGAAGTCACCATGGCCCCCCTAATGTCACATTCACTCAACCCAACAAACCCTTTACTCCAACAGTTAAAGCAGCAGAGACTCATGGCTGCGCCCCCTCCCCCACAGCTGTGTGTGACTTTTCCCCAGTCCCCCTGTCACCTACAGCGGTGTGTTACATTCCCCAGCTACCTCCATGACACAGCCCTCTGTGAGCCGGGTCGCATCCCCCAGCCCAGCTACCCCAGATGGGAGAGGAGAGGACACTGTCTGCAGTGAGGGAGATATGGGGGAGGAACTGTGTTGGTCTTGACCCTGAGCAGCAGGAACGGTTGTGGCAGTTGCTGTTTGAATTCAGAGACAGCTTTGCGTTGAGTGAGGAAGAGGTGGGTCAGACTCATCTGGTGCAGCATGAGATCGACACAGGTGATGCTCGACCCATCAAGATGCGTCCCCGCCGTATCCCGCTGGCACGCCAGGAGGCGGCAGACAAGGCTGTGTTGGAGATGCAGCGGGCAGACTTCATTGAGCCCTCAGACAGCCCCTGGGCGGCGCCAGTCGTCATGGTTCCGAAGAAGGGGGCAAGCTGAGGTTCTGTGCGGACTACAGGCGGCTGAATGAGGTAACCAGGAAGGACTCATACCCCATACCACGTATCGATGAGTCGCTGGACCTGGTTAGGGGTCCTCCTGGTTCTCCTCACTAGACCTCCGCAGTGGCTACTGGCAGGTGCCCCTCTCCCCAGAGGCCAGAGCCAAAACTGCGTTCTCCACTAACAGAGGACACTGGCAGTTCAAGGTCCTGTGCTTTGGCCTGTGCAACGCTCCAGCTACTTTTGAGCGTTTGATGGACAGGGTGCTGGATGGCATCCCCGACAGCAGTGTCTGGTATACCTCGATGACATCCTGGCCCATGGCAGCTCCTTCCAGTCAGCCCTGGGGCGCTACGGCGTGTGCTGGAGAGGGTGGCTGCCGCAGGTCTGAAGCTCCACCCGAGAAGTGCCACTTCATGAGGAGAGAGGTGTCCTTCTTGGGCCACCGAGTGGGGAAGGAGGGGATCAGCACCATGGAGGACAAGGTAGGGGCTGTCAGAGACTGGCCCACCCCCACCGACCAGCGTCAGCTGAAGAGCTTCCTGGGCCTGGCCTCGTACTACAGGAGGTTTGTACGGGGCTTCTCAAGCGTTGCTGCTCCACTGAACCGCCTGCTGCCGAAGGACAAGGCTTTCACTTGGACAGTGGAGTGTGAGGAGGCGTTCAACACCCTCAAACGTGCACTGATCGAGGCCCCCGTGCTCGCCCCCCCTGACCTCACCTTGCCCTTTATCCTGGACACAGACGCGAGCAATGTGGGCATGGGTGGGGTGCTGGCCCAGGTGGGGCCAGAGGGGGAGAGAGTGGTGGCGTACTTCAGCAAAACATTTGACAAACATGAGCGCCGCTACTGTGTCACCCGGCGGGAGCTCTTGGCTGTTGTGGCTTCCGTCAAACACTTCAAGTACTACCTGGGTGGTCTGCCCTTTACTGTAAGGACTGACCACTCTGCTCTCCAGTGGCTCATGTCTTTCAGAGAGCCAGAGGGGCAGGTGGCACGCTGGTTGGAGGAGCTTCAGCCGTATGACTTCACGGTGGTGCACAGGGCAGGGGCACGCCACTCCAACGCCGACGCCATGTCCCGTCGGCCCTGTACTGCAGACGGCTGCCGCCACTGTGAACGGAGAGAGGGACGGGAGAGAGCTGCGGGCAGAGGAGGGTGTCTGTGCCACAGTGTGTCGGGCGAGCGGGCCTGTCTGCTGTGAGCTGCAGACTGTCGACGTGGCTGAATGGCGGCAGCAGCAGGGATGGGACACAGACCTACAGCCAGTGCTACAGTGGGTAGAGGCGCAGGTGAGGCCACCATGGGAAGAGGTGACAGCGCTCTCACTCGCGACCAAAGGGTTGTGGTCGAAGTTTGAGAGACTGCGGCTGGCTGATGGCGTGCTACAGCGGGCATGGAAGGAGTCAGCTACGGGAGAGGAGAGGTGGCAGGTGGTGGTCCCAAAAGCATTGCGGGAGGCTGTGCTCCAGAGTACTCATGGGGGGGTGGGGACTGGACACTTTGGGGTCACAAAAACACTGCGCCGTCTCCGTCAGGGCTTCTACTGGGGGCAGCACAAGAGGGATGTGGAGGACTTTTGTCGCCGCTGTGACAACTGCACAGCGAGAAAGGGCCCCCCAGGCCGCTCTCATGCTCAGCTACAACAGTTCCCAGTGGGGGCTCCCATGGAGAGGGTGGGAGTGGATGTAGTTGGGCCGTTCCCCACCACAGACAGTGGAAACCGCTGGGTGCTCACGGCCATGGACTATTTCACAAAATGGCCCGAGGCCTATGCTCTGCCTGACCAGGAGGCAGAGACCATCGTCGACGCCCTGACAGCGGGGATGTTCAGCAGGTTTGGAGCTGCAGAGTCCATCCACAGCGACCAAGGCAGAAACTTTGAGTCCCGTGTGTTTGCCACCATGTGTGAGAGGCTGGGTATGCACAAGAACCGCACTACTCCTCTCCATCCTCAAAGTGATGGCCTTGTGGAGCGCTTCAACAAAACGCTTGGACAGCAGCTGGCCATCGTCTCTTCCAAACACCAGCGTGACTGGGACAAGCACCTGCCTATGGTCCTCATGGCATGCCGCTCCGCTGTCCAAGACTCCACTTCCTGCACGCCTGCCCTCCTCATGCTGGGGAGAGAGATCCGCACCCCTGCGGAGATGGCGTTTGGTCGGCCCCTGGATAGCCCTCATGTTCCTCCGGGGCCGGAGTATGCCCGGAGACTCCAGGACCGCCTGGAGACAGCCCACACCTTCGCCAGAGAGCAGCTGGTGAATGCAGGTGTGAGGCAGAAAAGGAACTATGACGTGCACACCCGGGGAAGGCACTTTGTGGCTGGGGAGCTGGTCTGGGTCTACAGCCCCCTAAGGAAAAAAGGCAGATGCCCCAAGTTGGACAGTCACTGGGTGGGACCCTGCAGTGTCCTGGAGAGGGTAGGGGAGGTTGTGTACCGGGTGCAGCTTCCTCCCAGGGGGAGAAAGGTGGCACTGCACCGGGACAGGTTAGCCCCATACAGAGGGGCCTCTTCTCCCCAAACCCCAGGAACCCCCACAATTCCCCTCTGGCAATGACATTCTCCAGGCACCCACCCTCAGGTGCCGCAAACAAGGCTCCAGACAGCCCACTCCCCCTGTCTCCCCCCCTGTGTCACCGCGTGGTTCCCCAGAGCCACGGACTGTATTACCCGTTCCCGCTTCCTTGTCACCCATATCCCTGCCTTCATCCCCTGGGTCCCAGAGGGGCACTCTGCGACCATCACGACCACGCAGGCAAAGGAGACCTCCGGGTCGCTTCAGAGACTTTGTTTGTTCCCTCGGGGACGAGGGACTCTGTGGTGGGGGGGCTGTGTAGCGACCCGCACAGACAGCTGTGTGTTATGTGTTAGGCTAGGAGGTGGTTGTGTTGTACTGACCAGTACCCGGTGTTCGCGGGGTCCAACCTGTCAATCAACCTGCTATCTGCCAATCACGGGAATGCCTGGAATGTTCTGATGCCGGGCATCCTGGTGGTTGGTGGAGTGGCGTGGAGGGGGGTTGGGCAGGGGGGTGGAGCATTGGAAGTTAAGACCAGGTTCAGCTTTTGTTCTCTCTCTCTTACGTCTGGGCTTCACAAGAGAAGGTCACGATTGGCTTGTGTCATCTATTTGGCGTGTGCTACGGCCCAAACAGTAGCCTGTGTAAAGTTGGTGTAATAAACCGTCAATTCGTAAACTCAAGCCTCTGTCTGGACAATTGTTCCTTTATGATCTAGTCGGGTCATTACAGCGTTATCTTTAGAACAAAATAAAACATGCTTTTTATGCAGTTAATGCTTTTCACTCAGTTTTGAGAGAGGAAGAGGGTGTGTGAGAGAGAGAGTAAGAAAGAAGTAAGAAGATGAAGAGAGATAGAAAGAAAGAGAAAGGGGACCTTCGAAGTGAAACATTTCCACATTCCAATATACAGCTGCTCTGTGTGTGGGCTAGTGCACATCTGAAGATTAAGGAGGATGTGTCTGTTTATAAAAAGCATAAAATAAAAGTGTGTGGGGAGGGCAGGCAGGGGTCATGTAGTAAAACAGCTGGTAGTGTCTTGCAGTGGTCAATCGGACAAGTCACTTCTGTTGTAGCCTATCAGCATGGGAAGCATCAGCATGGGAAGCATCAGCATGGGAAGCATCAGCATGGGAAGTTTGGGAACTAAACCATCAAGCCATATACACACACCTGTAATGCCCAACAGTGGTTTCAATAAAATTAGAGCCGTGCACAATATCAGTGATAATGAACGTATTGGAAGTATCTGTGTCATGTTGTAATCGTCATTATAGTTCATGTGTTTCTCTGTAGACCTACTGTATATGGTGCACACCTGTTTTAGTAGAGGGAGGGACATTACTCATAGATCAACTTCACTGTTCATTCGTTGAAAGTGAGACACCATCCATCACCACAACTATTCTTCATCTTTTATGATTGAAGTAATACGACAAAAAGAAACGCAAATTAAAACTGCCTTGAGGTAATTGGTGTTGGCAAAAGGAAACCACACCTCAAATGGCACAGCACCACTACAGATCCGGGTTCAATCCCGGGCTGTGTCGCAGCCGGCCACGACCAGGATACCCATGAAGCGGCGCCCAATTGGCCCAGTGTCGTCCGGGTTAGGGGAGGGTTTGGCCGGGCAGGGTTGTCCGTGTCCCATCTCGCTCTAGCGACTTCTTGTGGCGGCCGGGCGCATGAACACTGACTTCGGTCTCCAGCTGTAAGGTGTTTCCTCCGACACATTGGTGCTGCTGGCTTCTGGGTTAAGCGAGCAGTGCGTCAAGAAGCAGTGCGGCTTGTAGGGGTCATGTTTTGGAGGACGTACAGCTCTTGACCTTCGCCTCTCCCGAGTCCGCATGGGAGTTGCAGCGATGGGACAAGACTGTAACTACCAATTGGATATCACGAAAGGGGTAAAAAGTCCCCCCAAAATGAAATAATAAATAATAAAATAATTAATGTTCTATAAGGCCACACCGTAGCAGCCTGTGTGTATCATGATGAAGCTATCAGGTAAAGAGACATGGCTGGTGTCTTAGTTACACCAGAAAGCTAGGCTATTCCAACTCACACACTTAGCAATACAGACAACACCAACATTTTAGTTCTAACAAATGAAACGAGATGGGCAAAAATCATTCATTTTAAACGTACATTTTAATAAAAGTTCAACAACTCACAAGTAGCTCTTCATCTTACCATAAGGCAGCACCTGGGAACATATCGCTCACAGAAAATGAATGCTTTCACATCATTTATCTCATTTTGGTCAAGTTATTACCATGTGCGCTTTATAATTCACAAAACGTCTTCAAAGTATAGAGCCACCACATTTAAATCAATGAGTTAGCAGCAGGAATTTACAGCCTAGTCCCTTTCAAAGTGACGATAACAAATGTCCCCCATTGAATTCCATTTTAATAGTGTTTCAGTATAGGTGTTATTTGGAACCTGAAAGAGACCCATGTGATCTTTGTTAGAGGGTTCCTCCATTGTCTTACGTCAGATAGCGCAACGATTCCACCTGCACGGATTGGTTGAGGAGACAAGCGTTGCGTAGTAGTGACGCCATCTGACGTAAGACAATGAGAGTGTAGTGCCTCATGGCGATGGTCAATTTATACAGAGCACACGGTTTCCTTCCATTCACATTGTGAGTACAACCGTTTCATCCATGTAGATTCTATCTTATAGAATAAAAGTCAAGTGGTTTTAAACTAGGTCAGTCGAGGAGAGTAGCCGGACAAAAGACGACTCTGTCTGGTGGAGGTACTTTTTGTAAGCTTGTTTATCATCATTCTCCTTTTTTAATCTCTTATGAGTAGCTTTTTCCATTTCCAGCAGTTTCACATACCTCTGACACGTCGTCATCAACGTCCATCTGAAAAACACAAAACAGCAAATTCATGGAAGAACGGCCTAGATAACTTTCCCCTTTAAACGCTATAACATAATATGACATAACATGAAAATGTCTAGATAAGCTTTTTTCTTTCAAATATAATTTGAATTAAATCCCCTTGTATTTGTATTTATGATGGATTCCCATTAGTTTCTGCCAAGGCAGCAGCAACTCTTCCTGGAGTCCAGCAAAATTAAGGCAGTTATACAATTGAAAAAATATTTTAAAAACAGGCCCCTACTCTACTACCACATATCTACAACACAAAATTCATGTGTATGTGTGTATAGTGCGTGTGTGAACGTAAAGCATCTACCCTTATCAGACTGAAATATTCATATAGAACCTGTCCACAGCTTCACAGGGACTAGCTTTCCCAAAACGTTTTACGAGACACACTCACTTGTCGAGGTTGCGTGTAGTTGCTCCCTATGCCTGACGTCAAACTGTGGTACTTTGCTCTTGTATCCAGGGACTCCGGTTTTTGCACAAACAGCGAGTGCTATAAAAGACAGGATTACATTTCCGATTATGAAAAATCACTCAAAGGAATTAGTCTGAAAACAGTTTAAGCTGTTGAGACACATTCAACTGTAAAAGCAGCTTCTGTATAAACCAACATCACCAGATAAGCATGAGATAATGCAGTAATCCCATGAATGCCCAGCGCCCTCTAAATGCCCCGCGCCCTCTGAATGCCCAGCGCCTTCTGAATGCCCAGCGCCCTCTGAATGCCCAGTGCCCTCTGAATGCCCAGTGCCCTCTGAATGCCCAGCGCCCTCTGAATGCCCAGCGCCTTCTGAATGCCCAGCGCCCTCTAAATGCCCAGCGCCCTCTGAATGCCCAGCACCTTCTGAATGCCCAGCGCCTCTGAATGCCCAGCGCCCTCTGAATGCCCAGCGCCGTCTGAATGCCCAGCGCCGTCTGAATGCCCAGCGCCATCTGAATGCTGAATCCCCAGCACCGTCTAAATGCCCATCGCCATCTGAATGCTGAATGCCCAGCGCCGTCTAAATGCCCAGCGCCGTCTGAATGCCCAGCGGCGTCTGAATGCCCAGCGCCCGCCTGAATACCCGGCGCCGTCTGAATGCCCAGTGCTGTCTGTACTGGTGCATCAAGGCTCAGACCAAAAGACTCCTAAACAGCTTCTATTTATATATTCCTGCTATCAGTCACTTTTCAGCCCTGTTTACATGTACAGTGCATTCGGAAAGTATTCTGACACTTGGACATTTCCACATTTTGTTAATTTAAAGCAGGGGTGGGCAACTCCAGTCCTCGAGGGCCTGATTGATTAGATATCATCCTGACTAACCTGCCCTCTAAATACACCTCTGCTGTCTTCAACCAGAATCTCAGCGATCACTGCCTCATTGCCTGCGTGCGTAGTGGGTCCTCGGTCAAATGACCACCCCTCATCAGTGTCAAACGCTCCCTAAAACACTTCAATGAGCAAGCCTTTCTAATCGACCTGGCCCGGATATCCTGGAAGGATATTGACCTCATCCCGTCAGTGGAGAATGCTTGGTTGCTCTTCAAAGGTGCTTCCCCTCTCCATCTTAAATAAGCATGCCCCATTAAAAAATGTAGAACAAAGAACTGATATAGCCCTTGGTTCACCCCAGACCTGACTGCCCTTGACCAGCTTCACATTGCACTGAGGATAGGAAACACTGTCACGACCGATAAACCTACGATAATCGATAATTTCAATAAGCATTTTGACACGGCTGGCCATGCTTTCCACCTGGCTACCCCTACCCTGGCCAACATCTCAGCACCCCTGCAGCAACTTGCACCCCCGCTTCTCCTTCACCCAAATCCAGACAGCTGATGCTCTGAAAGAACTGAAAAAAATCTGAATCCCTACAAATCAGCTGTTCTAGAAAATCTGGACCCTCTCTTTCTAAAATGATCCGCCGAAATTGTTGCAAACCCTATTACTAGTCTGTTCAGCCTCTCTTTCATATCGTCTGAGATCCCCAAAGATTGGAAAGCTGCCATGGTCATCCCTCTTCAAAGGGGGAGACACTCTAGACCTGAAGCTGGAATCTTATATCTCCCTCTCTAACTTTAAG
>NC_060180.1:72117306-72122104 GCF_021184085.1 Oncorhynchus gorbuscha | reverse complement strand
AGTGATAGATTATTGGCCTAAAACCTCTCCTCTACAGAGTAGTGATAGATTATTGGCCTAAAACCTCTCCTCTACAGAGTAGTGATAGATTATTGGCCTAAAACCTCTCCTCTACAGAGTAGTGATAGATTATTGGCCTAAAACCTCTCCTCTACAGAGTAGTGATAGATTATTGGCCTAAAACCTCTCCTCTACAGAGTAGTGATAGATTATTGGCTCAAAACCTCTCCTCTACAGAGAGTAGTGGTAGATTATTGGCCTAAAACCTCTCCTCTACAGAGTAGTGATGGATTATTGGCCTAAAACCTCTCCTCTACAGAGAGTAGTGGTAGATTATTGGCCTAAAACCTCTCCTCTACAGAGAGTAGTGGTAGATTATTGGCCTAAAACCTCTCCTCTACAGAGTAGTGATAGATTATTGGCCTAAAACCTCTCCTCTACAGAGAGTAGTGATAGATTATTGGCCTAAAACCTCTCCTCTACAGAGTAGTGATAGATTATTGGCCTAAAACCTCTCCTCTACAGAGTAGTGATAGATTATTGGCCTAAAACCTCTCCTCTACAGAGTAGTGATAGATTATTGGCCTAAAACCTCTCCTCTACAGAGTAGTGATAGATTATTGGCCTAAACCCTCTCCTCTACAGAGAGTAGTGATAGATTATTGGCCTAAAACCTCTCCTCTACAGAGTAGTGATAGATTATTGGCCTAAAACCTCTCCTCTACAGAGTAGTGATAGATTATTGGCCTAAAACCTCTCCTCTACAGAGTAGTGATAGATTATTGGCCTAAAACCTCTCCTCTACAGAGTAGTGATAGATTATTGGCCTAAAACCTCTCCTCTACAGAGTAGTGATAGATTATTGGCCTAAAACCTCTCCTCTACAGAGTAGTGATAGATTATTGGCTCCAAAGTCAATCTAAATCCTATCTTGGGAGAGATGGTGAGTTGAGCTGTTGACATTATGGATAACATTTTGGTTGTGCTGTATGATACCATAGTCTAGGGGAAAAGGATATATTGTATGTTGCAATGTGGTGGATAAAACCATGAATATAAACTGTTTTGAATCACTTGTCTGTTGCAAATGAGATCCAGTCAAATGTACTGTAACACAGTGTTAGTACAGCAGGCGTTTGCAGTTCACAGTTCAAAACAATATCAAGTCTAGTTTAGTCCTTTTTAACCCATTTAAAGTCTTTCAATAATAAAAAAAACATCAAGACTGATGACTGGCCATGCTGGGGGGGGTGTGTTTCACTGTTACACAATGGCCCAATAACACAGACCAGAGTCATATATTTAGATATATGATACAGACCAGAGTCATATATTTAGATATATGGCACAGACTACAACTACACTGCAATAAGCCCAGGGGAGTAGAAACAGCAGCAGAGGGTCAAGTACTGAGACAAAATATATGAAAATATATAAAACAAATGCAACAAACACATGTAAACAACTGCATCAAATATAAACAAAAACGGCAAAAATAAACAAATAATAAAATATCCAACATATGTAAACAATGCAACAAAAAAAACATATTTAGCAAGTATAACAAATATTAACAAATATCAAATACATCTAAACACATATCTAATAAATATAAACACATATCTAATAAATATTAACAAATATCTAATAAATATTAACAAATATCTCATAAATATTAACAAATATCTAATAAATATTAACAAATATCTCATAAATATTAACAAATATCTCATAAATATTAACAAATATCTCATAAATATTAACAAATATCAAACAAAAGTACTGTGAGCAGAGTTTGGAGGGAGGAGAACTGTCAACAACACTATAGCACTACTGTATATGCTATGACTGAGTGAAGCAGAGCTGTGGAGGGCTACACAGCCATCTCATCATCCAGACAGTCTGAAGGGCTCTCTGCGTTCAGCACGTTGAAGAGGCGTGCCGTGCCCTCAGGCCCCGCCCCTCACCCTGCCCCCAGCTGTCCCTGTCACTGCTCTCGTCCGTGTTGGACTCGTATTCCGAACCGATCCCCGACTCCCGGAACCGGAGGAGCTCCAGGGCTCCAAGGATCTCCTCTCCACCCACAGGGGAGTCCTCGTCTGGGCCGCCTGAGCTCGGACTCTCCCCCTCCTGGTCTTGGTTCTGGTGGGGCTCCTCTCCCCTGCGGCGGGGGAAGCGGAAGCACTCCAGCCTCACGGCACTGCCGCCAGGCCCCAGAGAGAGGCTCTCCGGGGCCCTGGTCCCTGGTGGAGAGGACCCTGTTAGGGTGGAGGCCCATGGGCCATTGTTGATCTGGGGCTGACCCTGCTGGGGGCCCATGGAAGTGGGGATGGTGGGGGCGTCACACAGGGGGGGCTTGGCACGGAAGGTGATCTCCAGCAAACTGTCCTGGGAGCCCACTGTGGAGAAAACAGAGAAGAGAGAGAGTGAAATTAAAAGAGGGATAAAAATAATGAAAGATACAAATAAAATAAAGAAAGAAAATTAGTGGGAATGGAGGAAAGAAGATGAGTGGAGGGAATAGAGAGATGAGAGAGAGGAGGTGATTTGAGGGGATAATTGAGAGCGGAGATTATGATAAACTGGAAAGGGCAAGATGACAGGCAAGATGACAGGCAGAGATGACAGGCAAGATGACAGGTAGGATGACAGACAAGAGACAGGCAGATAACAGGCAAGATGACAGACAAGAGGACAGGCAGATAACAGGCAAGATGACAGGCAGATGACAGACAGGTAACAGGCAAGATGACAGGTAGGATGACAGGCAAGATAACAGGCAGATAACAGGCAAGATGACAGGCAGATGACAGACAAGAGGACAGGCAGATAACAGGCAAGATGACAGGCAAGATAACAGGCAAGATGACAGACAGATAACAGGCAAGATGACAGGCAAGATGACAGACAGATAACAGGCAAGATAACAGACAAGATGACAGACAGATAACAGGCAAGATAACAGACAAGATGACAGACAGATAACAGGCAAGATAACAGACAAGATGACAGACAGATAACAGACAAGATGACAGACAGACAAATAACAGGCAAGATGACAGACAGATAACAGACAAGATGACAGACAGATAACAGACAAGATGACAGACAGATAACAGGCAAGATGACAGACAGATAACAGGCAAGATGACAGACAGATAACAGGCAAGATGACAGCGTTACTGATAAGCTGTTATGTCAATTCTGATGATTATTAAATACATGACAGTACAGAAAAAGGAGAAGAAAAGGATGAAAGATGAGAGGGGAGAGATGGTAAAATAAACAGGGATGAGAGGGGAGAGATGGTAAAATAAACAGGGATGAGAGGGGAGAGATGAGAAGAGAAACAGGGATGAGAGGGGAGAGATGAGACAAGAAACAGGGATGAGAGGGGAGAGATGAGACGAGAAAAAGGTGTGAGAGGGGAGAGATGTGAATAGAAAGAGGGATGAAGAGTGAGGGGGAGAAGAAGGAAAGCGAGGGATAAGAGAAGAGAGAATGGATAAAGAAGCAAAGCCAGTCACTGGAGCTGAGTCCTCCAGCAGCCTTGAGCTCCAGCTCCTGGATCTGTTTGACCAGTAGGGAGATGTGCTGCAGCAGGTCCTTGTTCTGCAGCAGGAGTCTCTGGACACGGGCCTGGGCGTCTGTCCTTGCACGCACCTCCACTGACAGCTGGTCCTGGAGCACACACGTCTAGGTAGACACACACCACACACACACATTGGGAGGTGAGAGTGTATACACACACGTCTAGGTTGACACACACCACACACACACACGTGTTTGCAGGGATGTAGATACTATATGTAGATACTATATGTAGATACTATTATATATGTAGATACTATATGTAGATACTATATGTAGATACTATTATATATGTAGATACTATATGTAGATACTATATGTAGATATTATATGTAGATACTATATGTAGATACTATATGTAGATACTATATGTAGGTACTATATGTAGATACTATATGTAGATACTATATGTAGATACTATTATATATGCAGATACTATATGTAGATATTATATGTAGATACTATATGTAGATACTATATGTAGATACTATATGTAGATACTATATGTAGATACTGTATGTAGATACTATATGTAGATACTGTATGTAGATTCTGTATGTAGATACTGTATGTAGATACTGTATGTAGATACTATATGTAGATACTGTATGTAGATACTGTATGTAGATACTGTATGTAGATACTGTATGTAGATACTATATGTAGATACTGTATGTAGATACTGTATGTAGATACTATATGTAGATACTGTATGTAGATACTGTATGTAGATACTGTATGTAGATACTATATGTAGATACTGTATGTAGATACTATATGTAGATACTGTATGTAGATACTGTATGTATGTACTGTATGTAGATACTGTATGTAGATACTATATGTAGATACTATATGTATGTACTGTATGTAGGTACTGTATGTAGATACTGTATGTAGATACTATATGTAGATACTGTATGTAGATACTGTAAATATAAAATTATAATATATAATATATATATATATATAATATATATATGCCATTTAGCAGACGCTTTTATCCAAAGCTGTATGTCGATACTATATGTAGATACTATATGTAGATACTACATGTAGATACTGTATGTAGATACTGTATGTAGATACTATATGTAGATACTATATGTAGATACTGTATGTATGTACTGTATGTAGATACTGTATGTATGTACTGTATGTAGATACTGTATGTAGTTACTGTATGTAGATACTGTATGTAGATACT